>NC_047084.1:137192225-137442225 GCF_902459505.1 Geotrypetes seraphini | reverse complement strand
GATGGCCTGGAGTAGGTTTTAACGGAGATTTTGGCAGTTGGAACCCAAGCACAGTACCGGGTAGAGCTAAGAAGAAAAAATTAAAAAATTTAAATTGAATCAGGTTGGGCAGACTGGATGGACCATTCGGTTCTTTATCTGCCGTCATCTACTATGTTACTATGAGATCATACAAAATCATACATACTGTACAGTATCATAGAATTTCCTAACAATGATTCAAGAGCAATGTTAGGGACTTCTACTTTACGGAGAGGGTGGTGGATGCCTGGAATGCGCTCCCGAGAGAGGTGGTGGAGAGGAAAACAGTGACTGAGTTCAAAGAAGCGTGGGATGAACACAGAAGATTTAGAATCAGAAAATAAGATTAAATATTGAACTAAGGCCAGTTACTGGGCAGACTTGCACGGTCTGTGTCTGTGTGTGGCCGTTTGGTGGAGGATGGGCTGGGGAGGACTTCAATGGCTGGGAGGGTGTAGATGGCCTGGAGTAGGTTTTAACGGAGATTTTGGCAGTTGGAACCCAAGCACAGTACCGGGTAGAGCTAAGAAGAAAAAATTAAAAAATTTAAATTGAATCAGGTTGGGCAGACTGGATGGACCATTCGGTTCTTTATCTGCCGTCATCTACTATGTTACTATGAGATCATACAAAATCATACATACTGTACAGTATCATAGAATTTCCTAACAATGATTCAAGAGCAATGTTAGGGACTTCTACTTTACGGAGAGGGTGGTGGATGCCTGGAATGCGCTCCCGAGAGAGGTGGTGGAGAGGAAAACAGTGACTGAGTTCAAAGAAGCGTGGGATGAACACAGAAGATTTAGAATCAGAAAATAAGATTAAATATTGAACTAAGGCCAGTTACTGGGCAGACTTGCACGGTCTGTGTCTGTGTGTGGCCGTTTGGTGGAGGATGGGCTGGGGAGGACTTCAATGGCTGGGAGGGTGTAGATGGCCTGGAGTAGGTTTTAACGGAGATTTTGGCAGTTGGAACCCAAGCACAGTACCGGGTAGAGCTAAGAAGAAAAAATTAAAAAATTTAAATTGAATCAGGTTGGGCAGACTGGATGGACCATTCGGTTCTTTATCTGCCGTCATCTACTATGTTACTATGAGATCATACAAAATCATACATACTGTACAGTATCATAGAATTTCCTAACAATGATTCAAGAGCAATGTTAGGGACTTCTACTTTACGGAGAGGGTGGTGGATGCCTGGAATGCGCTCCCGAGAGAGGTGGTGGAGAGGAAAACAGTGACTGAGTTCAAAGAAGCGTGGGATGAACACAGAAGATTTAGAATCAGAAAATAAGATTAAATATTGAACTAAGGCCAGTTACTGGGCAGACTTGCACGGTCTGTGTCTGTGTGTGGCCGTTTGGTGGAGGATGGGCTGGGGAGGACTTCAATGGCTGGGAGGGTGTAGATGGCCTGGAGTAGGTTTTAACGGAGATTTTGGCAGTTGGAACCCAAGCACAGTACCGGGTAGAGCTAAGAAGAAAAAATTAAAAAATTTAAATTGAATCAGGTTGGGCAGACTGGATGGACCATTCGGTTCTTTATCTGCCGTCATCTACTATGTTACTATGAGATCATACAAAATCATACATACTGTACAGTATCATAGAATTTCCTAACAATGATTCAAGAGCAATGTTAGGGACTTCTACTTTACGGAGAGGGTGGTGGATGCCTGGAATGCGCTCCCGAGAGAGGTGGTGGAGAGGAAAACAGTGACTGAGTTCAAAGAAGCGTGGGATGAACACAGAAGATTTAGAATCAGAAAATAAGATTAAATATTGAACTAAGGCCAGTTACTGGGCAGACTTGCACGGTCTGTGTCTGTGTGTGGCCGTTTGGTGGAGGATGGGCTGGGGAGGACTTCAATGGCTGGGAGGGTGTAGATGGCCTGGAGTAGGTTTTAACGGAGATTTTGGCAGTTGGAACCCAAGCACAGTACCGGGTAGAGCTAAGAAGAAAAAATTAAAAAATTTAAATTGAATCAGGTTGGGCAGACTGGATGGACCATTCGGTTCTTTATCTGCCGTCATCTACTATGTTACTATGAGATCATACAAAATCATACATACTGTACAGTATCATAGAATTTCCTAACAATGATTCAAGAGCAATGTTAGGGACTTCTACTTTACGGAGAGGGTGGTGGATGCCTGGAATGCGCTCCCGAGAGAGGTGGTGGAGAGGAAAACAGTGACTGAGTTCAAAGAAGCGTGGGATGAACACAGAAGATTTAGAATCAGAAAATAAGATTAAATATTGAACTAAGGCCAGTTACTGGGCAGACTTGCACGGTCTGTGTCTGTGTGTGGCCGTTTGGTGGAGGATGGGCTGGGGAGGACTTCAATGGCTGGGAGGGTGTAGATGGCCTGGAGTAGGTTTTAACGGAGATTTTGGCAGTTGGAACCCAAGCACAGTACCGGGTAGAGCTAAGAAGAAAAAATTAAAAAATTTAAATTGAATCAGGTTGGGCAGACTGGATGGACCATTCGGTTCTTTATCTGCCGTCATCTACTATGTTACTATGAGATCATACAAAATCATACATACTGTACAGTATCATAGAATTTCCTAACAATGATTCAAGAGCAATGTTAGGGACTTCTACTTTACGGAGAGGGTGGTGGATGCCTGGAATGCGCTCCCGAGAGAGGTGGTGGAGAGGAAAACAGTGACTGAGTTCAAAGAAGCGTGGGATGAACACAGAAGATTTAGAATCAGAAAATAAGATTAAATATTGAACTAAGGCCAGTTACTGGGCAGACTTGCACGGTCTGTGTCTGTGTGTGGCCGTTTGGTGGAGGATGGGCTGGGGAGGACTTCAATGGCTGGGAGGGTGTAGATGGCCTGGAGTAGGTTTTAACGGAGATTTTGGCAGTTGGAACCCAAGCACAGTACCGGGTAGAGCTAAGAAGAAAAAATTAAAAAATTTAAATTGAATCAGGTTGGGCAGACTGGATGGACCATTCGGTTCTTTATCTGCCGTCATCTACTATGTTACTATGAGATCATACAAAATCATACATACTGTACAGTATCATAGAATTTCCTAACAATGATTCAAGAGCAATGTTAGGGACTTCTACTTTACGGAGAGGGTGGTGGATGCCTGGAATGCGCTCCCGAGAGAGGTGGTGGAGAGGAAAACAGTGACTGAGTTCAAAGAAGCGTGGGATGAACACAGAAGATTTAGAATCAGAAAATAAGATTAAATATTGAACTAAGGCCAGTTACTGGGCAGACTTGCACGGTCTGTGTCTGTGTGTGGCCGTTTGGTGGAGGATGGGCTGGGGAGGACTTCAATGGCTGGGAGGGTGTAGATGGCCTGGAGTAGGTTTTAACGGAGATTTTGGCAGTTGGAACCCAAGCACAGTACCGGGTAGAGCTAAGAAGAAAAAATTAAAAAATTTAAATTGAATCAGGTTGGGCAGACTGGATGGACCATTCGGTTCTTTATCTGCCGTCATCTACTATGTTACTATGAGATCATACAAAATCATACATACTGTACAGTATCATAGAATTTCCTAACAATGATTCAAGAGCAATGTTAGGGACTTCTACTTTACGGAGAGGGTGGTGGATGCCTGGAATGCGCTCCCGAGAGAGGTGGTGGAGAGGAAAACAGTGACTGAGTTCAAAGAAGCGTGGGATGAACACAGAAGATTTAGAATCAGAAAATAAGATTAAATATTGAACTAAGGCCAGTTACTGGGCAGACTTGCACGGTCTGTGTCTGTGTGTGGCCGTTTGGTGGAGGATGGGCTGGGGAGGACTTCAATGGCTGGGAGGGTGTAGATGGCCTGGAGTAGGTTTTAACGGAGATTTTGGCAGTTGGAACCCAAGCACAGTACCGGGTAGAGCTAAGAAGAAAAAATTAAAAAATTTAAATTGAATCAGGTTGGGCAGACTGGATGGACCATTCGGTTCTTTATCTGCCGTCATCTACTATGTTACTATGAGATCATACAAAATCATACATACTGTACAGTATCATAGAATTTCCTAACAATGATTCAAGAGCAATGTTAGGGACTTCTACTTTACGGAGAGGGTGGTGGATGCCTGGAATGCGCTCCCGAGAGAGGTGGTGGAGAGGAAAACAGTGACTGAGTTCAAAGAAGCGTGGGATGAACACAGAAGATTTAGAATCAGAAAATAAGATTAAATATTGAACTAAGGCCAGTTACTGGGCAGACTTGCACGGTCTGTGTCTGTGTGTGGCCGTTTGGTGGAGGATGGGCTGGGGAGGACTTCAATGGCTGGGAGGGTGTAGATGGCCTGGAGTAGGTTTTAACGGAGATTTTGGCAGTTGGAACCCAAGCACAGTACCGGGTAGAGCTAAGAAGAAAAAATTAAAAAATTTAAATTGAATCAGGTTGGGCAGACTGGATGGACCATTCGGTTCTTTATCTGCCGTCATCTACTATGTTACTATGAGATCATACAAAATCATACATACTGTACAGTATCATAGAATTTCCTAACAATGATTCAAGAGCAATGTTAGGGACTTCTACTTTACGGAGAGGGTGGTGGATGCCTGGAATGCGCTCCCGAGAGAGGTGGTGGAGAGGAAAACAGTGACTGAGTTCAAAGAAGCGTGGGATGAACACAGAAGATTTAGAATCAGAAAATAAGATTAAATATTGAACTAAGGCCAGTTACTGGGCAGACTTGCACGGTCTGTGTCTGTGTGTGGCCGTTTGGTGGAGGATGGGCTGGGGAGGACTTCAATGGCTGGGAGGGTGTAGATGGCCTGGAGTAGGTTTTAACGGAGATTTTGGCAGTTGGAACCCAAGCACAGTACCGGGTAGAGCTAAGAAGAAAAAATTAAAAAATTTAAATTGAATCAGGTTGGGCAGACTGGATGGACCATTCGGTTCTTTATCTGCCGTCATCTACTATGTTACTATGAGATCATACAAAATCATACATACTGTACAGTATCATAGAATTTCCTAACAATGATTCAAGAGCAATGTTAGGGACTTCTACTTTACGGAGAGGGTGGTGGATGCCTGGAATGCGCTCCCGAGAGAGGTGGTGGAGAGGAAAACAGTGACTGAGTTCAAAGAAGCGTGGGATGAACACAGAAGATTTAGAATCAGAAAATAAGATTAAATATTGAACTAAGGCCAGTTACTGGGCAGACTTGCACGGTCTGTGTCTGTGTGTGGCCGTTTGGTGGAGGATGGGCTGGGGAGGACTTCAATGGCTGGGAGGGTGTAGATGGCCTGGAGTAGGTTTTAACGGAGATTTTGGCAGTTGGAACCCAAGCACAGTACCGGGTAGAGCTAAGAAGAAAAAATTAAAAAATTTAAATTGAATCAGGTTGGGCAGACTGGATGGACCATTCGGTTCTTTATCTGCCGTCATCTACTATGTTACTATGAGATCATACAAAATCATACATACTGTACAGTATCATAGAATTTCCTAACAATGATTCAAGAGCAATGTTAGGGACTTCTACTTTACGGAGAGGGTGGTGGATGCCTGGAATGCGCTCCCGAGAGAGGTGGTGGAGAGGAAAACAGTGACTGAGTTCAAAGAAGCGTGGGATGAACACAGAAGATTTAGAATCAGAAAATAAGATTAAATATTGAACTAAGGCCAGTTACTGGGCAGACTTGCACGGTCTGTGTCTGTGTGTGGCCGTTTGGTGGAGGATGGGCTGGGGAGGACTTCAATGGCTGGGAGGGTGTAGATGGCCTGGAGTAGGTTTTAACGGAGATTTTGGCAGTTGGAACCCAAGCACAGTACCGGGTAGAGCTAAGAAGAAAAAATTAAAAAATTTAAATTGAATCAGGTTGGGCAGACTGGATGGACCATTCGGTTCTTTATCTGCCGTCATCTACTATGTTACTATGAGATCATACAAAATCATACATACTGTACAGTATCATAGAATTTCCTAACAATGATTCAAGAGCAATGTTAGGGACTTCTACTTTACGGAGAGGGTGGTGGATGCCTGGAATGCGCTCCCGAGAGAGGTGGTGGAGAGGAAAACAGTGACTGAGTTCAAAGAAGCGTGGGATGAACACAGAAGATTTAGAATCAGAAAATAAGATTAAATATTGAACTAAGGCCAGTTACTGGGCAGACTTGCACGGTCTGTGTCTGTGTGTGGCCGTTTGGTGGAGGATGGGCTGGGGAGGACTTCAATGGCTGGGAGGGTGTAGATGGCCTGGAGTAGGTTTTAACGGAGATTTTGGCAGTTGGAACCCAAGCACAGTACCGGGTAGAGCTAAGAAGAAAAAATTAAAAAATTTAAATTGAATCAGGTTGGGCAGACTGGATGGACCATTCGGTTCTTTATCTGCCGTCATCTACTATGTTACTATGAGATCATACAAAATCATACATACTGTACAGTATCATAGAATTTCCTAACAATGATTCAAGAGCAATGTTAGGGACTTCTACTTTACGGAGAGGGTGGTGGATGCCTGGAATGCGCTCCCGAGAGAGGTGGTGGAGAGGAAAACAGTGACTGAGTTCAAAGAAGCGTGGGATGAACACAGAAGATTTAGAATCAGAAAATAAGATTAAATATTGAACTAAGGCCAGTTACTGGGCAGACTTGCACGGTCTGTGTCTGTGTGTGGCCGTTTGGTGGAGGATGGGCTGGGGAGGACTTCAATGGCTGGGAGGGTGTAGATGGCCTGGAGTAGGTTTTAACGGAGATTTTGGCAGTTGGAACCCAAGCACAGTACCGGGTAGAGCTAAGAAGAAAAAATTAAAAAATTTAAATTGAATCAGGTTGGGCAGACTGGATGGACCATTCGGTTCTTTATCTGCCGTCATCTACTATGTTACTATGAGATCATACAAAATCATACATACTGTACAGTATCATAGAATTTCCTAACAATGATTCAAGAGCAATGTTAGGGACTTCTACTTTACGGAGAGGGTGGTGGATGCCTGGAATGCGCTCCCGAGAGAGGTGGTGGAGAGGAAAACAGTGACTGAGTTCAAAGAAGCGTGGGATGAACACAGAAGATTTAGAATCAGAAAATAAGATTAAATATTGAACTAAGGCCAGTTACTGGGCAGACTTGCACGGTCTGTGTCTGTGTGTGGCCGTTTGGTGGAGGATGGGCTGGGGAGGACTTCAATGGCTGGGAGGGTGTAGATGGCCTGGAGTAGGTTTTAACGGAGATTTTGGCAGTTGGAACCCAAGCACAGTACCGGGTAGAGCTAAGAAGAAAAAATTAAAAAATTTAAATTGAATCAGGTTGGGCAGACTGGATGGACCATTCGGTTCTTTATCTGCCGTCATCTACTATGTTACTATGAGATCATACAAAATCATACATACTGTACAGTATCATAGAATTTCCTAACAATGATTCAAGAGCAATGTTAGGGACTTCTACTTTACGGAGAGGGTGGTGGATGCCTGGAATGCGCTCCCGAGAGAGGTGGTGGAGAGGAAAACAGTGACTGAGTTCAAAGAAGCGTGGGATGAACACAGAAGATTTAGAATCAGAAAATAAGATTAAATATTGAACTAAGGCCAGTTACTGGGCAGACTTGCACGGTCTGTGTCTGTGTGTGGCCGTTTGGTGGAGGATGGGCTGGGGAGGACTTCAATGGCTGGGAGGGTGTAGATGGCCTGGAGTAGGTTTTAACGGAGATTTTGGCAGTTGGAACCCAAGCACAGTACCGGGTAGAGCTAAGAAGAAAAAATTAAAAAATTTAAATTGAATCAGGTTGGGCAGACTGGATGGACCATTCGGTTCTTTATCTGCCGTCATCTACTATGTTACTATGAGATCATACAAAATCATACATACTGTACAGTATCATAGAATTTCCTAACAATGATTCAAGAGCAATGTTAGGGACTTCTACTTTACGGAGAGGGTGGTGGATGCCTGGAATGCGCTCCCGAGAGAGGTGGTGGAGAGGAAAACAGTGACTGAGTTCAAAGAAGCGTGGGATGAACACAGAAGATTTAGAATCAGAAAATAAGATTAAATATTGAACTAAGGCCAGTTACTGGGCAGACTTGCACGGTCTGTGTCTGTGTGTGGCCGTTTGGTGGAGGATGGGCTGGGGAGGACTTCAATGGCTGGGAGGGTGTAGATGGCCTGGAGTAGGTTTTAACGGAGATTTTGGCAGTTGGAACCCAAGCACAGTACCGGGTAGAGCTAAGAAGAAAAAATTAAAAAATTTAAATTGAATCAGGTTGGGCAGACTGGATGGACCATTCGGTTCTTTATCTGCCGTCATCTACTATGTTACTATGAGATCATACAAAATCATACATACTGTACAGTATCATAGAATTTCCTAACAATGATTCAAGAGCAATGTTAGGGACTTCTACTTTACGGAGAGGGTGGTGGATGCCTGGAATGCGCTCCCGAGAGAGGTGGTGGAGAGGAAAACAGTGACTGAGTTCAAAGAAGCGTGGGATGAACACAGAAGATTTAGAATCAGAAAATAAGATTAAATATTGAACTAAGGCCAGTTACTGGGCAGACTTGCACGGTCTGTGTCTGTGTGTGGCCGTTTGGTGGAGGATGGGCTGGGGAGGACTTCAATGGCTGGGAGGGTGTAGATGGCCTGGAGTAGGTTTTAACGGAGATTTTGGCAGTTGGAACCCAAGCACAGTACCGGGTAGAGCTAAGAAGAAAAAATTAAAAAATTTAAATTGAATCAGGTTGGGCAGACTGGATGGACCATTCGGTTCTTTATCTGCCGTCATCTACTATGTTACTATGAGATCATACAAAATCATACATACTGTACAGTATCATAGAATTTCCTAACAATGATTCAAGAGCAATGTTAGGGACTTCTACTTTACGGAGAGGGTGGTGGATGCCTGGAATGCGCTCCCGAGAGAGGTGGTGGAGAGGAAAACAGTGACTGAGTTCAAAGAAGCGTGGGATGAACACAGAAGATTTAGAATCAGAAAATAAGATTAAATATTGAACTAAGGCCAGTTACTGGGCAGACTTGCACGGTCTGTGTCTGTGTGTGGCCGTTTGGTGGAGGATGGGCTGGGGAGGACTTCAATGGCTGGGAGGGTGTAGATGGCCTGGAGTAGGTTTTAACGGAGATTTTGGCAGTTGGAACCCAAGCACAGTACCGGGTAGAGCTAAGAAGAAAAAATTAAAAAATTTAAATTGAATCAGGTTGGGCAGACTGGATGGACCATTCGGTTCTTTATCTGCCGTCATCTACTATGTTACTATGAGATCATACAAAATCATACATACTGTACAGTATCATAGAATTTCCTAACAATGATTCAAGAGCAATGTTAGGGACTTCTACTTTACGGAGAGGGTGGTGGATGCCTGGAATGCGCTCCCGAGAGAGGTGGTGGAGAGGAAAACAGTGACTGAGTTCAAAGAAGCGTGGGATGAACACAGAAGATTTAGAATCAGAAAATAAGATTAAATATTGAACTAAGGCCAGTTACTGGGCAGACTTGCACGGTCTGTGTCTGTGTGTGGCCGTTTGGTGGAGGATGGGCTGGGGAGGACTTCAATGGCTGGGAGGGTGTAGATGGCCTGGAGTAGGTTTTAACGGAGATTTTGGCAGTTGGAACCCAAGCACAGTACCGGGTAGAGCTAAGAAGAAAAAATTAAAAAATTTAAATTGAATCAGGTTGGGCAGACTGGATGGACCATTCGGTTCTTTATCTGCCGTCATCTACTATGTTACTATGAGATCATACAAAATCATACATACTGTACAGTATCATAGAATTTCCTAACAATGATTCAAGAGCAATGTTAGGGACTTCTACTTTACGGAGAGGGTGGTGGATGCCTGGAATGCGCTCCCGAGAGAGGTGGTGGAGAGGAAAACAGTGACTGAGTTCAAAGAAGCGTGGGATGAACACAGAAGATTTAGAATCAGAAAATAAGATTAAATATTGAACTAAGGCCAGTTACTGGGCAGACTTGCACGGTCTGTGTCTGTGTGTGGCCGTTTGGTGGAGGATGGGCTGGGGAGGACTTCAATGGCTGGGAGGGTGTAGATGGCCTGGAGTAGGTTTTAACGGAGATTTTGGCAGTTGGAACCCAAGCACAGTACCGGGTAGAGCTAAGAAGAAAAAATTAAAAAATTTAAATTGAATCAGGTTGGGCAGACTGGATGGACCATTCGGTTCTTTATCTGCCGTCATCTACTATGTTACTATGAGATCATACAAAATCATACATACTGTACAGTATCATAGAATTTCCTAACAATGATTCAAGAGCAATGTTAGGGACTTCTACTTTACGGAGAGGGTGGTGGATGCCTGGAATGCGCTCCCGAGAGAGGTGGTGGAGAGGAAAACAGTGACTGAGTTCAAAGAAGCGTGGGATGAACACAGAAGATTTAGAATCAGAAAATAAGATTAAATATTGAACTAAGGCCAGTTACTGGGCAGACTTGCACGGTCTGTGTCTGTGTGTGGCCGTTTGGTGGAGGATGGGCTGGGGAGGACTTCAATGGCTGGGAGGGTGTAGATGGCCTGGAGTAGGTTTTAACGGAGATTTTGGCAGTTGGAACCCAAGCACAGTACCGGGTAGAGCTAAGAAGAAAAAATTAAAAAATTTAAATTGAATCAGGTTGGGCAGACTGGATGGACCATTCGGTTCTTTATCTGCCGTCATCTACTATGTTACTATGAGATCATACAAAATCATACATACTGTACAGTATCATAGAATTTCCTAACAATGATTCAAGAGCAATGTTAGGGACTTCTACTTTACGGAGAGGGTGGTGGATGCCTGGAATGCGCTCCCGAGAGAGGTGGTGGAGAGGAAAACAGTGACTGAGTTCAAAGAAGCGTGGGATGAACACAGAAGATTTAGAATCAGAAAATAAGATTAAATATTGAACTAAGGCCAGTTACTGGGCAGACTTGCACGGTCTGTGTCTGTGTGTGGCCGTTTGGTGGAGGATGGGCTGGGGAGGACTTCAATGGCTGGGAGGGTGTAGATGGCCTGGAGTAGGTTTTAACGGAGATTTTGGCAGTTGGAACCCAAGCACAGTACCGGGTAGAGCTAAGAAGAAAAAATTAAAAAATTTAAATTGAATCAGGTTGGGCAGACTGGATGGACCATTCGGTTCTTTATCTGCCGTCATCTACTATGTTACTATGAGATCATACAAAATCATACATACTGTACAGTATCATAGAATTTCCTAACAATGATTCAAGAGCAATGTTAGGGACTTCTACTTTACGGAGAGGGTGGTGGATGCCTGGAATGCGCTCCCGAGAGAGGTGGTGGAGAGGAAAACAGTGACTGAGTTCAAAGAAGCGTGGGATGAACACAGAAGATTTAGAATCAGAAAATAAGATTAAATATTGAACTAAGGCCAGTTACTGGGCAGACTTGCACGGTCTGTGTCTGTGTGTGGCCGTTTGGTGGAGGATGGGCTGGGGAGGACTTCAATGGCTGGGAGGGTGTAGATGGCCTGGAGTAGGTTTTAACGGAGATTTTGGCAGTTGGAACCCAAGCACAGTACCGGGTAGAGCTAAGAAGAAAAAATTAAAAAATTTAAATTGAATCAGGTTGGGCAGACTGGATGGACCATTCGGTTCTTTATCTGCCGTCATCTACTATGTTACTATGAGATCATACAAAATCATACATACTGTACAGTATCATAGAATTTCCTAACAATGATTCAAGAGCAATGTTAGGGACTTCTACTTTACGGAGAGGGTGGTGGATGCCTGGAATGCGCTCCCGAGAGAGGTGGTGGAGAGGAAAACAGTGACTGAGTTCAAAGAAGCGTGGGATGAACACAGAAGATTTAGAATCAGAAAATAAGATTAAATATTGAACTAAGGCCAGTTACTGGGCAGACTTGCACGGTCTGTGTCTGTGTGTGGCCGTTTGGTGGAGGATGGGCTGGGGAGGACTTCAATGGCTGGGAGGGTGTAGATGGCCTGGAGTAGGTTTTAACGGAGATTTTGGCAGTTGGAACCCAAGCACAGTACCGGGTAGAGCTAAGAAGAAAAAATTAAAAAATTTAAATTGAATCAGGTTGGGCAGACTGGATGGACCATTCGGTTCTTTATCTGCCGTCATCTACTATGTTACTATGAGATCATACAAAATCATACATACTGTACAGTATCATAGAATTTCCTAACAATGATTCAAGAGCAATGTTAGGGACTTCTACTTTACGGAGAGGGTGGTGGATGCCTGGAATGCGCTCCCGAGAGAGGTGGTGGAGAGGAAAACAGTGACTGAGTTCAAAGAAGCGTGGGATGAACACAGAAGATTTAGAATCAGAAAATAAGATTAAATATTGAACTAAGGCCAGTTACTGGGCAGACTTGCACGGTCTGTGTCTGTGTGTGGCCGTTTGGTGGAGGATGGGCTGGGGAGGACTTCAATGGCTGGGAGGGTGTAGATGGCCTGGAGTAGGTTTTAACGGAGATTTTGGCAGTTGGAACCCAAGCACAGTACCGGGTAGAGCTAAGAAGAAAAAATTAAAAAATTTAAATTGAATCAGGTTGGGCAGACTGGATGGACCATTCGGTTCTTTATCTGCCGTCATCTACTATGTTACTATGAGATCATACAAAATCATACATACTGTACAGTATCATAGAATTTCCTAACAATGATTCAAGAGCAATGTTAGGGACTTCTACTTTACGGAGAGGGTGGTGGATGCCTGGAATGCGCTCCCGAGAGAGGTGGTGGAGAGGAAAACAGTGACTGAGTTCAAAGAAGCGTGGGATGAACACAGAAGATTTAGAATCAGAAAATAAGATTAAATATTGAACTAAGGCCAGTTACTGGGCAGACTTGCACGGTCTGTGTCTGTGTGTGGCCGTTTGGTGGAGGATGGGCTGGGGAGGACTTCAATGGCTGGGAGGGTGTAGATGGCCTGGAGTAGGTTTTAACGGAGATTTTGGCAGTTGGAACCCAAGCACAGTACCGGGTAGAGCTAAGAAGAAAAAATTAAAAAATTTAAATTGAATCAGGTTGGGCAGACTGGATGGACCATTCGGTTCTTTATCTGCCGTCATCTACTATGTTACTATGAGATCATACAAAATCATACATACTGTACAGTATCATAGAATTTCCTAACAATGATTCAAGAGCAATGTTAGGGACTTCTACTTTACGGAGAGGGTGGTGGATGCCTGGAATGCGCTCCCGAGAGAGGTGGTGGAGAGGAAAACAGTGACTGAGTTCAAAGAAGCGTGGGATGAACACAGAAGATTTAGAATCAGAAAATAAGATTAAATATTGAACTAAGGCCAGTTACTGGGCAGACTTGCACGGTCTGTGTCTGTGTGTGGCCGTTTGGTGGAGGATGGGCTGGGGAGGACTTCAATGGCTGGGAGGGTGTAGATGGCCTGGAGTAGGTTTTAACGGAGATTTTGGCAGTTGGAACCCAAGCACAGTACCGGGTAGAGCTAAGAAGAAAAAATTAAAAAATTTAAATTGAATCAGGTTGGGCAGACTGGATGGACCATTCGGTTCTTTATCTGCCGTCATCTACTATGTTACTATGAGATCATACAAAATCATACATACTGTACAGTATCATAGAATTTCCTAACAATGATTCAAGAGCAATGTTAGGGACTTCTACTTTACGGAGAGGGTGGTGGATGCCTGGAATGCGCTCCCGAGAGAGGTGGTGGAGAGGAAAACAGTGACTGAGTTCAAAGAAGCGTGGGATGAACACAGAAGATTTAGAATCAGAAAATAAGATTAAATATTGAACTAAGGCCAGTACTGGGCAGACTTGCACGGTCTGTGTCTGTATATGGCCGTTTGGTGGAGGATGGGCTGGAGAGGGCTTCAATGGCTGGGAGGGTGGAGATGGGCTGGAGTGAGCTCTGATGGAGACTTCAGCAGTTGGAACCCAAGCACAGTACCGGGTAGAGCTTTGGATTCTTGCCCAGAAATAGCTAAGAAGAAAAAATTTTAATTGAATCAAGTTGGACAGACTGAATGGACCATTCGGGTCTTTATCTGCCGTCATCTACTATGTTACTATGTTACTATGGTCATAGCGCATAAAAAGTTTTCTACATTCAAAGCTGCAAATTAGCACATTTTTAAAGGTGCAAAATCCCTGACATTTTGGATTAATAAGGGCTTTCTCATCTGTCTTTCCTGTGAAGGGCTTTGCTCATGGAAAAAAAAAAAAAAAATGTGCAAGTTAATAAACGGGTCTCTCGGCGATTCGTAGATGCAGAAAAAAAGAGACACATGGAGAATACAAGGGGAAGACAGCAAGTCACTTGGCTATGACATAGGCAGCGGAACACTTTTTTGTTTGGGGGGGGACCACAGTCCTATGTTTCTATGTACAGATTGCCTCCTGCCCAACGCGATTGAGAGGAGGCTTTTCAAAACCCAGACAAAGTGCCCTAGCTCAGATGCTTGCATCCTGTGTTGTGAAACCCCAAAATTCCTACCTATCAAAGGATTGTCTGTGAGGTAGATGAAGACCACCGAGGTAGGCCAGTTATCCCTTGACTATTGGAGATGTGGAGCCATGTCAGGTACAGGCTCTTGGAACTATTTCTTCACTGTTTCAGCGATACCGGTCTACTAGGTCACTTCGTTCGTCTGATGATCTTCTCCTGGTGTTCCTTTACAGAAGATCTCTCTACAGCGTCTCGGGACCGAAACTGTGGGACGCCTTGCCCTCTACAAGGCATCCAACTTTGGATCTTTTAAAAGGGAGCTTTCCTTACATGCCTATGGGGGTCTCCTTGAATGCATCCTCCTTCTAATCATGCGGGACCTATTTTAATTGTAACTTGTCCTTGACTGTTGATTGTCTATTGTCTCAATTTAATACTGTAAAACCTTGGATTGCAAGTAACTTGGTTTGCAAGCGTTTTGCAAGACAAGCAAAACATTTTATTAAATTTTAACTTGATAAGCAAGCAAGGTCTTGCAATATGAGTACATACAGTATACACACGTCACATCATCACAACTGAGCCAATGGTTCTTCTCTCTCTGACGCTGCGGGAGCCTAGTGACTGTTCTAAACGAGCGAGGTCTTGCAATACGAATACATACAGTATACACGCGTCACATCATCACAACTGAGCTGATGGTCCTTCTCTCTCTGACGCTGCGGGAGCCTAGTGACTGTTCAAAACGAGCGAGGTCTTGCAATACGAGTACATACAGTATACACGCGTCACATCATCACAACTGAGCTGATGGTCCTTCTCTCTCTGACGCTGCGGGAGTGTGGTGACTGTTCTAAACGAGCGAGGTCTTTGCAATACAAGTACGCATAGTATTTTGTATTAAAATTTTGGGGTTGTGGAACGAATCATCTGAGTTTCCATTATTTCCTATGGGGAAAATCGCTTTGATATACGAGTGCTTTGGATTACAAGCATGCTTCTGGAGCGAATTATGCTCTCAAACCAAGGTTTGACTGTACTTTTGTGTGTTTGTTAAAATCTGCCTAGAACTTTAGACAGTGCGGAATATAAATTAATTAATTAACCGTGCTTATGCTTGAGAAAGGTATTATTGAAATGTGAAGCCACATCAGAAACAGGCTGTACTTGAAGAAACCAGGCCTGTGAAGAAACAGGGCTGGACGTTTTTGTAAGTCCTGCGATTTGACTTTGCCTGCGACCTGTATATCCTGTAATTTCTGAGGCCCTGAAGCTAGCCACGAAAAGGTCAAGAGCGGAGGATAAAGGCTACTGAATATCTATTTGGGCATTTTGCAGAAGGGCCAGAGCAACTCGATAGCCGCCTCTGTGCAGAGAGACAACTTTTTCAGACAGCGGAAATATTTCCAGCCCTGATAACTTATCACTGTAAAACTTTCTTTGAATATCGACACCGTTGTTATTTTGTGATTCACTTTATATACCATGCTGGGTAAAAAGACAGAATATATGTTTTTTTAAAATTAAATTAATAAGGTCATTCTGGGCCAGATTGTCTATCCGGCGCTGATTTTTTAGGCAACGGTACGCGCCCAAGCTCAGAAAAAAAAAGCTGTTTAAATTCCATTTTTAACTGAGTTTCCATACGCCTTTAGGCCGCCTAACACCACCATGGGTGTGGCTAATGCCCAAAGCGGCGTTTGGTGGTCTAAAGAGCCTAAGGAGGCATGATTCAAATCGTAGGTAGCCACCGGAAGTGTAGGCCTGGAAAAACCTAGCCTACATTTCCGACCCTTACCTTTGCTGGAGACACAATTCTGTTCCCGGCGCCACCGCGTGGTTGACATTCGATCGGTGGCCACTTTTAAGGTGGCCTCCAGCAATGGCACCGGATATAGATTACCCCCCAGTGATAGTGGTAGTAGTGGAAAAATAAATAATGATAGTAATTAATAATCCCCCCCTTTTACAAAACCGTAGCACGGATTTAGTGCCGGCTGTGGCGGTAACAACGCTGACTCTCATAGAATTCCTATGAGCATCAGAGCTATTACCGCCACAGCCAGAGCTAAAAGCCGAGCTAGGGTTTTGTAAAGGGGGGGAGGGTGGGATATTAATTTATAGGTTGTCTGCACCACTCTAGAAATCAAAATGTAGTAAAAGTGAGCCAAGTATAAGACAATGATGAGGTTGGCTCTTATTGGTGGAATGAGGCATTATGACATCACAATCTGAGCTCTGGTTACCAGAGACTGAAACTCTTCACACTATTTATTTATTCAATTTTCTATACTGTTCTCCCAAATAGAGAATGACGACACAGGGACAAAGTTTTCCCTGTCCCCTCGGGAACTCATATTCCCATCGCTGTGAGCTCTGTCCCTGTCCCTACCTCATTCCTCCAAGCTCCGTCCTCATCTGCACAAGCCTCAAACATTTTCAAATCCTAAGTAGCAACATTCTAGAGCTCAGATTGTGATGTCATAATGCCTCATTCCACCAATGCCTAAGCTCCGTCCTCATCTACACAAACCTCAAACACTTTAAAATCATAAACAGCAACATTCTGTGATGTCATAATGCCTCATTCCACCAATGCCTAAGCTCCGTCCTCATCTGCACAAGCCTCAAACACTTTAAAACCCTAAGTAGCAACATTCTAGAGCTCAGATTGTGATGTCATAATGCCTCATTCCACCAATGCCTAAGCTCCGTCCTCATCTGCACAAGCCTCAAACACTTTAAAACCCTAAGTAGCAACATTCTAGAGCTCAGATTGTGATGTCATAATGCCTCATTCCACCAATGCCTAAGCTCCGTTCTCATCTGCACAAGCCTCAAACACTTTAAAATCATAAGTGTTTGAGGTTTGTGTGGTTAAGGCAGAGCTTATAAGGATGAGGCAGGGACAGTGACAGCGACAAAACTCACGGGGACGAGACAGGGAAATTGAGTTCCTATGTGGACAGGAACAAATTTGTCCCCGTGTCATTCTTTAGTTATTCTGAAACACATATTTCAGCTTTCTCTTGCACATTCCCATGAATAGATCCACCAGTCAGACGTTGCTTGCTAATTGTAGAAAGTCACTGGGACCAATCTGCATAAGTGAATTTTTTCTCCTTACCAACTCACCACCTCCCAATTTTTCTCTTGGCTCTTTCTCTGCCACAGCTCACTGAGCAACGTTATGATGAGAACGGCCGACTGCAAAAGCCTAATGAAGGAGCCATGGAGATTTCACAATATTTCGTTGAACTGTTATGCAGAAGCAGTCAAAGAAACTCGAACTTGCCACTGATAACTCTGCTGGTGCCAGGCTCAAGGTCACCGGCGCTGACTCTTTAAATGCCTGGAGGAGCAAGAAATATGAATTCCTGAGAAGTACTTTTGGAGTCTACGGGAGTTTGGAAAATATCAGTTTGCAAGAAAAATCAAAAAAGCTACGTTACTTTTATGATGTCTTCTTTTAAGCCACCAGTGTGCCTTTTTTTTTTTTTCTTTTGTTCTAGATTCATGTTTTCCGTGTGTACTCTGATTTTATTTCTTTTGGGCTTCTCTCACGTCTTTTCTGCAGTGGCTGAAGTTTATTTAAAAATCTGATAAAATCGCTTTTTCAGAATTTCAAAGCGACGCCCACTAAAATGGGGGAGACAAACAGTTTATTAGGGAAACAGTGACGTACGTCAGACGAGGTAGATCATAAGTTTAAGATTATTGCGATTATACATCAGACATTGTATCCTGCTTCCCCAAAGATCTTTCAAGAATTCTTTGAGATCTATAAACCGAGAAGAGAGCTTAGAGACGTAAATGGGATGAAATTGAGTTTGGAGGGTAGAACGTCGACCATGCATGGTAGGATCGGAGCATCAATGATATCCGTGGCTAGCGTAGAATTATGGAATGCCTTGCCTGGTATCCTGCGGTTGTGTGTGGGGAGGATGAATTTTATGAAAATGCTGAAAACCCAATTGTTTGCCAATGCCTTCGTATGCTAAGATGTATTTCAGTTGATAATCGCCTTCTAGAATTTCTCTGACCTCGAGGTATGATTTAAAGTATTTCTGAACTGATCGAATTTTTGTGCTCTTTCCCTAGAAACATAGAAAAATGACGGCAGAAAAGGGCCATAGCCCATCAAGTCTGCCCACTCCAACAACCCTCCCCTAATCTACACTCTATCACTCGTCCCCAAGCTACCCTCCTCTATGCTACCCTCGTAGGGATCCGACGTGGGCATCCCATTTATTCTTAAAATCTTGTATGCTGCTGGCTACGATCACTTGCTCCGGGAGCTCATTCCAATGTTCCACCACTCTTTCAGTGAAGAAGTACTTCCTGGTATCCCCATGAAATTTCCCCCCCCCTGATTTTCAACGGATGTCCCCTTGTGGACGAGGGTCCTTTTAGAAGGAAAACGTCGTCTTCCACCTCTATGCGACCAGTGATGTACTTAAATGTCTCTATCATATCTCCCCTCTCCCTACGTTCCTCGAGAGAGTATAGCCGCAACTTGTGCAGCCTGTCTTCATACGAGACATCCTTGAGCCCCAGGATCATCCTGGTGGCCATTCGCTGAACCGACTCAACTCTCAGCACATCCTTACGGTAGTGCGGCCTCCAGAATTGTAACAGGGACGATTCACGATGTTGTCTTGATATGTCTATGGGCTCCTTTTCCTAAGCTGCGATAGCGTTTTTTTAGCACGCGCTAAACCCGCGCTACGCAGCGAGAACTAACGCCAGCTCAATGCTGGCGTTAGCGTCTAGCGCGCGGGGCAATTCTGCGCGCTAAAACCGCTATCGCAGCTTAGTAAAAGGAGCCCTATGTTATACGTGATAATCGAAGGGGAAGCAAGATTTTAGGTATGTGCATAGTTGTATGCGATATATACATTTTTAAATGAATAAACAATAAATAAGACGAGAGGAAAATAATGGGAGGAGCTACAATCAATATAGGATAGAGAACGAGAAAGGACAGAGGTGGATACCACCGATAAGGCCTTGCCTGCATTAAGTACCAAAGTCAAATTAAGGGCTCTTTTTACTGAGGTGCGCTAAGTGTTTTAGCATGCACCAATCATGCACTCAATGCTCACGCATGCATGTTAGTCTATGGACACAAGTGCCAGGCGCCACCGCCCTGGGCCTCAACCCCCCTTGCCACTGATCAGTTTGACTCAGTATGGCTGTTTTTATGTAATAATAATAATAATAATAATACTGTAATAACAGTTTATATACCGCAGGATCGTGAAGTTCTATGCGGTTTACAATGATTAAAAGATGTTACAGATTGAGTAGATTTAACAAAGTTAATAATAATAATAACAACTTTATTTTTCTATATCGCCATAGTCAAACTGACTTCTAGGCGGTTCACATAGAAAGAAGGCTGGACAATCAGCGAATTACACAATGCAAGAAAAAGGAAGTTACTTGATAATTAGGGAAGCATAGGGAAGGAATACATGAGAGAAAGAAGTTACATAATGCATTGGGGTTATAAGGGGAAAGAATACCTGAGAGAGGTCATCTGATTAGGCAAGGAATTTATCAAATAGAGCGGTTTTAATTGATTTTCGGAATGCGTTGTAGGTCTGTCTGGCTTTATTTATGTGGTTTCCCAGCCAGGATTGCTGTCTGTTTGCTTGGAACATGATGGTTCTGTCCAGGAAGGATTTGTATCTGCAGCCTGTGATCTTTGGGTATGCAAAGGGTTAGTGATTAATAGTTCTGGGGATCAGTTGTTGTGGACTAAGATTGTACAGGTCAGTTGCCTACGTACTTCAGGAACAGATATGTTTTTAGGCGTTTCCTAAATTCCCCATAAGTACTAGGCATAAGCAATTGTTCCAGATCTTTACCCCATAATGCTGCCTGATGTGAGAAAAGATGTTGATAATGTCTTTTAAATTTACATCCTCTAACCCAGGGATCTCAAAGTCCCTCCTTGAGGGCCGCAATCCAGTCGGGTTTTCTGGATTTCCCCAATGAATATGCATTGAAAGCAGTGCATGCACATAGATCTCATGCATATTCATTGAGGAAATCCTAAAAACCCGACTGGATTGCGGCCCTCAAGGAGGGACTTTGAGACCCCTGCTCTAACCGGTGGAGAAGCAAAATTCAAGTGTGAGCTTCTCTTATGTCTATAGGTTGAGAAAGAGAAAAAGTCAGTTATATATTTAGGGGCTAAACCAAATAGTACCTTAAAGCAAAAACATCCAAACTTAAACTTCACACTCGCTTCCATCGGCAGCCAATGCAGGAGTCGGTAGGAAGGAGTTACATCAGGGATAGGGAACTCTGGTCCTCGAGAGCCGTATTCCAGTCGGGTTTTCAGGATTTCCCCAATGAATATGCATGAGATCTGTGTGCATGCACTGCTTTCAATGCATATTCATTGGGGAAATCCTGAAAACCCAACTGGATTGCGGCCCTCGAGGACCGACATTGGACACCCCTGGTCTATAGGTTGAGAAAGAGAAAAAGTCAGTTATATATTTAGGGGCTAAACCGAATAGTACCTTAAAGCAAAAACATCCAAACTTAAACTTCACACTCGCTTCCATCGGCAGCCAATGCAGGAGTCGGTAGGAAGGAGTTACATCAGGGATAGGGAACTCTGGTCCTCGAGAGCCGTATTCCAGTCGGGTTTTCAGGATTTCCCCAATGAATATGCATGAGATCTATTTGCATGCACTGCTTTCAATGCATATTCACTGGGGAAATCCTGAAAACCCGACTGGAAACCGGCTCTCGAGGACCGGAGTTCCCTACCCCTGCGTTACATGATCGAACTTCTTCAACCCCAAAATTTGCACCAGTTGCAATCGTCGCATATTCTTCGGGTGAATTGCCAAATAGGCGATGTTACAGTAATCAAGTTGGCTCGGTTGATGCAAAACTCTTAGAAGTTATTCCGTTTCTTTCCCGATCTATTCACATCGCTGTCATTGGACATTTCATTAAACGGAGAACAGCAAAATAGAATGAAGTGTATTGAATAATTCGTGACCGGAATTCTGAAATCCGCTTTCGTCGGCAATAGAATAGAACAAAGAAATTTCATTACATGGATTTCTAGTAGAGCTCATCTCATCAATGAAATCATAATCATGAAATATTATTAGTGAACAAATGTCAGGAATATTGTAATTTAAAACACAACTGCTTTGCAGTGAAAATGCTTGAGTACCTGATTGTAAAAACCGCTTAGATAACCTTGATAGGCGGTATATAAAATCCTAATAAACTTGATTGATAGAATTGTAAATAAAGATTTGACATAAGTAAATTAATGCTAAGAATATGGCCCATTTTTAAACCTTGTGAAAAATCTTGCTTTGTTTATTATCCCCCAGAGACATCAGGGTTTACATTGATTAAACGCTAGTAGATGGATCTGAAGCTTAGGGCTCCTTTTAGCGCACGCACACGATTAGCCAAAAAATTAAAAGGAGGTGGTAACAACTAGCATGCGCAGCATTTTAGCACACCTTGGTAAAAGGAGCCCTAAATGATCATACAAAGCTTAATGCTATTATAAACAGGGCTGAGTATCTTCCCCCTCCCACTTTAGAAATCAAAATGTAGTAAAAGTGAGCCAAGTATAAGACAATGAAGCCATTGTGACATCACTGATGAGGTTGGCTCTTATTGGTGAAATGAGGCATGATGACATCACAATCTCAGCTCTGGTTACCAGAGACTGAAACTCTTCACACTATTTACTTATTCAATTTTCTATACTGTTCTCCCAAGTAGAGAATGACGACACAGGGACAAACGTAAGGAAGTTCTTCTTCACCCAAAGAGTGGTAGAAAACTGGAACGCTCTTTCGGAGTCTGTTATAGGGGAAAACACCCTCCAGGGATTCAAGACGAAGTTAGACAAGTTCCTGCTGAACCTGAACGTACACAGGTAGGGCCAGTCTCAGTTAGGGCGCTGGTCTTTAGAGGGCCGCCGTGTGAGCGGACTGCTGGGCACGATGGACCACTAGTCTGACCCAGCAGTGGCAATTCTTATGTTCTTAAAGTTGTCCCCATCCCCTCGGGAACTCATATTCCCGTCCCTGCGAGCTCTGTCCCTGTCCGTACCTCATTCCTACAAGCTCCGTCCTCATCTGCACAAGCCTCAAACACTTTCAAATCCTAAGTAGCAACATTCTAGAGCTCAGATTGTGATGTCATAATGCCTCATTCCACCAATGCCTAAGCTCCGCCCTCACCTGCACAAGCCTCAAACACTTGAAAATCCTAAGTAGCAACATTCTAGAGCTCAGGTTGTGATGTCATAATGCCTCATTCCACCAATGCCTAAGCTCCGTCCTCATCTGCAGAAGCCTCAAACGCTTTAAAATCTTAAGTAGCAACATTCTAGAGCTCAGATTGTGATGTCATAATGCCTTTTTCCACCAATGCCTAAGCTCCGTCCTCATCTGCACAAGCCTCAAACGCTTTCAATCATAAGTAGCTACATTCTAGAGCTCAGATTGTGATGTCATAAATCATTCCACCAATGCCTAAGCTCCGTCCTCATCTTCACAAGCCTCAAACACTTTAAAATCCTAAGTAGCAACATTCTAGAGCTCAGGTTGTGATGTCATAATGCCTCATTCCACCAATGCCTAAGCTCCGTCCTCATCTGCACAAGCCTCAAACACTTTAAAACCCTAAGTAGCAACATTCTAGAGCTCAGATTGTGATGTCATAATGCCTCATTCCACCAATGCCTAAGCTCCGTCCTCATCTGCACAAGCCTCAAACACTTTAAAACCCTAAGTAGCAACATTCTAGAGCTCAGATTGTGATGTCATAATGCCTCATTCCACCAATGCCTAAGCTCCGTCCTCATCTTCACAAGCCTCAAACACTTTAAAATCCTAAGTAGCAACATTCTAGAGCTCAGGTTGTGATGTCATAATGCCTCATTCCACCAATGCCTAAGCTCCGTCCTCATCTGCACAAGCCTCAAACACTTTAAAACCCTAAGTAGCAACATTCTAGAGCTCAGATTGTGATGTCATAATGCCTCATTCCACCAATGCCTAAGCTCCGTCCTCATCTTCACAAGCCTCAAACACTTGAAAATCCTAAGTAGCAACATTCTAGAGCTCAGATTGTGATGTCATAATGCCTCATTCCATATCAGGGCTCTGGAACTGTAGATTGCCAGTTCAGGAAAGATCCGGCAATGGAGAGAGGGGGAGAGGCCACTCCTGACTTACATGACCACTGAAACGTTTTTGATCTCGGGCCACTTCCCTCTAAAGTACTTTAAGTGCTGTTACCATAGTCGCCATTGTATTTACAATATTAAAGACCCCTGATGCAGCCCGTTTCGGCTGAAACATGTACATGTCGAGCCATTGAACTATTGATTTATTGAGCCATTGAACTGAATAAAAGAAATTTGTGAACCATCCAAGCTCACCAGGCTTTCTTGGACGTCTCCACTGTTTGCATTGTTGTTAGAGCATCATTTGCCAGATGTCTCAGGACTGAAAAAAAAAAAAAAAAAAAAAAGGTGGAAACCGCTTATGTAGAAGAATAATTGCAGTAATAATTGATAACCGTATACTCTATCGCTTGCGCGTAGCTTCTGCTAACGCACATTTTGGGAACCCTAAATGAGCAGCATCTTCAGTTCTGCAAAGCTTTCTCACACTGCTATAATAATTTGTCGGCTTGCTCTAAATTGCTAATGCAAGCCTCGTCCGCTAGAGAGTTTGCTAGTACTCTGTTTGCAGGGGAAGGGGGGGGGGGGGGAATAAATGATTGTAGCCTCCAATATAAGACCAGAAACAATTGCAAGAATAACAAACAGCCCTTGGTCTCTTCACCCTTCTTCCCTCCCTATCTCTTCTGTTTTGCTTCTCATTCATCATCTCTTTTCCTAATCAATTTTCTCCAGAGAACATGCTATAAACTGATCATTAGCTCGCTAGCTGTAATTTGCGAAGCATCCCCTCCCCCATCTATCTCTATTCACTACACGAATGATATAGTTTTATGCTTAAGGGATGCTGAAAAGTTCTCAGCCCAACCAAGAAAGGAATAACATAGATATGGCTTGAAATAATGTGAAAACATAATTTCATTTCGGCAAAATGGCACATATGAAATAAGATGACACTTTTCAGCTCCAGTGGCAAAATAGCGCTCAGAATTTAGGAAGTTGGTTGTTTGGGCTGATATGTAATAAAAGTGAGCCAAGTATAGGACAATCAAGCCATTGTGACATCACTAATGAGGTTGGCTCTTATTGGTGGAATGAGGCATTATGACATCACAATCACAGCTCTGGTTACCAGAGACTGAAACTCTTTATACTACGAGGGGGTGCAGAAAAATTCTCAGCCCAACCAAGAAGAGAATGACATAGATACGGTTCAATCGATGATCTGAAACAATGTCAAAACAGAGAATTTTGTTTCTGCAGATTGGCACGTAATGGAATAAGATAACGCTCTTTTCAGCTCTAGTGGCAAAATAACGCTCAGAATTTAGGAGGTTGGTTGGGTGAGCGGAGAACTTTTCAGCACCCCCTCGTATATGAATATATTATAATATATGATGATAATTTTTAAAATATATGATTGAAGCAAATTTCAATAATGAAGTTTATCAAAACCAGGAGAAATTCACATTAAAACAGGCTTAAATTAGAGTCAATTAGGAAAATCTCTCTCTTCTTTGAGTTTCTCTTTTCATTGTATTTCTTTTTTATGAATAATTAGAAAAGCGTATGGTCCACAATTTATGATGTTTTCACCGCCTTTAAGATTGTTCTTTAGGGGTGCAGGCCACTGTTCCCTCTAAACTGAGTGGGAGTCCTGCGATGCACTGCTGCCAGTGGGAGATGCTGTTTCAATACTGTGTCTTCCATCACTATGGATAGGCAGTTTCCCTGGAGCCCTGCGGAACTTGCCTGTCTCTCACAACTGAAAATATAATCGTGAAACAGTGCCCTCTACTGGCAGGACTCTAGGTGGAGGACTTTCACTCAGAGGGAACAGTGGTACAGGCATTCTTTAAATAGTGTTCTTTTTAGATTTTATTAAATATGATCGGGTGCGCATCTCACCATTTAACTAATAGAGGAATCTAGCCAAAAGTTGAGATAGCACATACATCTGCAGCAGTGGTCTCCAACTCCAACCCTTTGCAGGGCCACATTTTGGATTTGTAGGTACTTGGAGGGCCGCAGAAAAAATAGTGAATGTCTTATTAAACAAATGACAATTTTGCATGAAGTCAAACTCTTTATCTATATATATAAAATCGGAGGTATGTATGTGTGTATGTGTGTGTGTATGTGTGTATGTGCTGCGATCACGCAAAAACGGCTTGACCGATTTGAACGAAACTTGGTATGCAGATCCCTCACTACCTGGGATGATATGTTCTGGGGGTCTCGCGGCCCACCTGCACACGTGGGCGGAGCTACAAACAGAAAATCAGATTTCACCCATTCATGTCAATGGAAAAAATGTAAAAAGCTGCCAACGCAAAAACGGCTTGCCCGATTTGAACGAAACTTGGTATGCAGATCCCTCACTACCTGGGGTGATATGTTCTGGGGGTCTCGCGGCCCACCTGCACACATGGGCGGAGCTACAAACAGAAAATCAGATTTCACCCATTCATGTCAATGGAAAAAATGTAAAAAGCTGCCAACGCAAAAACGGCTTGCCCGATTTGAACGAAACTTGGTATGCAGATCCCTCACTACCTGGGGTGATATGTTCTGGGGGTCTCGCGGCCCACCTGCACACGTGGGCGGAGCTACAAACAGAAAATCTGATTTCAGCCATTCAAGTCAATGGAAAAAATGTAAAAAGCTGTGGGACCGATTTGAAAGAAACTTGGTATGCAGATCCCTCACTACCTGGGGTGATATGTTCTGGGGGTCTCACGGCCCACCTGCACACGTGGGCGGAGCTACAAACAGAAAATCAGATTTCACCCATTGAAGTCAATGGAAAAAATGTAAAAAGCTGTGGGACCGATTTGAACGAAACTTGGTATGCAGATCCCTCACTACCTGGGGTGATATGTTCTGGGGGTCTTGCGGCCCACCTGCACACGTGGGCGGAGCTACAAACAGAAAATCTGATTTCAGCCATTCAAGTCAATGGAAAAAATGTAAAAAGCTGTGGGACCGATTTGAAAGAAACTTGGTATGCAGATCCCTCACTACCTGGGGTGATATGTTCTGGGGGTCTCGCGGCCCACCTGCACACGTGGGCGGAGCTACAAACAGAAAATCAGATTTCACCCATTGAAGTCAATGGAAAAAATGTAAAAAGCTGTGGGACCGATTTGAACGAAACTTGGTATGCAGATCCCTCACTACCTGGGGTGATATGTTCTGGGGGTCTCGCGGCCCACCTGCACACGTGGGCGGAGCTACAAACAGAAAATCTGATTTCACCCATTCAAGTCAATGGAAAAAATGTAAAAAGCTGTGTGACCGATTTGAACGAAACTTGATATGCAGATCCCTCACTACCTGGGGTGATATGTTCTGGGGGTCTCGCGGCCCACCTGCACATGTGGGCGGAGCTACAAACAGAAAATCAGATTTCACCCATTCAAGTCAATGGAAAAAATGTAAAAAGCTGTGGGACCGATTTGAACGAAACTTGGTATGCAGATCCCTCACTACCTGGGGTGATATGTTCTGGGGGTCTCGCGGCCCACCTGCACACGTGGGCGGAGCTACAAACAGAAAATCAGATTTCACCCATTTAAGTCAATGGAAATAATGTAAAAAGCTGTGGGACCGATTTGAACGAAACTTGGTATGCAGATCCCTCACTACCTGGGGTGATATGTTCTGGGGGTCTCGCGGCCCACCTGCACACATGGGCGGAGCTACAAACAGAAAATCTGATTTCACCCATTCAAGTCAATGGGAAAAATGTAAAAAGCTGTGGGACCGATTTGAACGAAACTTGATATGCAGATCCCTCACTACCTGGGGTGATATGTTCTGGGGGTCTCGCGGCCCACCTGCACACGTGGGCGGAGCTACAAACAGAAAATCAGATTTCACCCATTCAAGTCAATGGAAAAAATGTAAAAAGCTGTGGGACCGATTTGAACAAAACTTGGTATGCAGATCCCTCACTACCTGGGGTGATATGTTCTGGGGGTCTCGTGGCCCACCTGCACACGTGGGCGGAGCTACAAACAGAAAATCTGATTTCACCCATTCAAGTCAATGGAAAAAATGTAAAAAGCTGTGGGATCTCCAGTTATTTTACTTAGCAACCCTGACCCACCAAAACTTTGCAATGGCACAAGGCTTTGTGTAAAGAGGTTACTGGCCAATGTAATTGAAGCGACTATCTTAACCGGAAAGGGACAAGGTGAAACCGTATTTATCCCGCGGATACCACTTATTCCAACAGATCTTCCTTTTCAGTTTAAGAGATTGCAAATTCCAGTGAGACGTGCATTCTCTATCACAATCAACAAATCACAAGGACAGACTATTACATACTGTGGAGTGGATTTAAGATCCCCCTGTTTTTCCCATGGACAACTCTATGTTGCTTGCTCAAGGGTGGGTTCACCCAAGAATGCATATGTTCTTGCTCCTGGAGGTGAAACTAAAAATGTTGTTTATAATCAAGTTTTGTGTTAGTTGTATTGTATTCATTTTGTCAAATATTTCACTTTATAATTTGAATATTGTACTTTTTATAAAGCTGTAAAAAAATAATTTCATTCACCACTATAAAGTATCTTTATTTGAATCCATTTACAGTGTTATTGCTATAATTAAATACCCTTGCAACGCCGGGGCATCAGCTAGTAGTTTATAAATCTTTCCTTTTGGCTAAGTCTTATTAATAATATTGTAATTTTTAGCTAAAGAGACATATGATCAAGAAACGTTTTTATTTTACTTTTGAGATTATCATAAACATACCAAGGACCTCAAAATAGTACCTGGCGGGCCGCATGTGGTTCCCAGGCCGCGAGTTTGAGACCACTTGATCTACAGAGAACTAAAATTGCAGTTGTCCTTCTATCTCCTCAATGAGATCTTTCTTTGAAAACTGGATGGAGAAACGTGCCTGTCCTTCTGTAGCTGGAATGACTTTCCTGAGGGGCCAATGGAACCACACTTGACCATTGAGCAGAGGGAACCAGTCCTGTTTCTACAGGAGTAAGAGTGCTAAGTTCAGTGGCAGGAAAAAGGAGAGCTTAAACATCCCACGGCGGAAAAGCCACAATGAATCGTCCCATTCCAGAATCTTTTTGCCCTCTGCATACTCACAAATCTCTTTCCAACAAGGACGACGTTTCCAAAAATAATGCTCACGGTCAAAAGCTCTCCATTCAACGTCTCAAAACCTCCTGACGATTCCCTTCCTAAAGCACATTAATACAGTTAGATCAAATAATTTTGCTATGACCCCTCCGTCGCATTCGAACTCCATCCCTACAAGCATCTCTTCCCCATTTTAAAATTAAGTTAAAAGCATTCCTATTTCAACATGCTCTTGACATTTAACTGCCCTTATCATCAATATATACACAGACCCCCCCTTCCTATCTTTTTTTCCCTTTATTTGTTCTCTTTTCTTTGAATATTGTAGTTCTTGCCTTTTTTCCTCCTGTTTCCGTCTGTCTTAAGTTTATGTCTTTTTCGTTCCAGTAACTCTTCCTGTCGTCTATTTTTGTCCAGTTTCAACCTGTAGCATTGTCTTTGAATACAGTTAAAATGTGTAATTGTATACCGGTCAGAAGTCTGATTGAGCGGTATAATGAATTTTAAATAAAACTTGGACTATAATAATTCTGCAGTAATTTTGCAACACCTCTCAGAGAGCCTAAAAGTACAAGGGCCAGGATTCATGAACCTGCCCGATCAGGCCCGATCTGATTCAGGAAACAAAAATATGTAGATGGGGCAGTCGGAGGAATGCCTCCATCTGCCGGCAAGGCTCGCGCATGCGCGATCAGTGTGCATGTGTAGACCGCGCAGACCCATCCCAGCCGCGACTTTTTAAAAAAAAAAACTTTAAACTTTTGCAGCCTGTGGGTTTAACCCGCTTGGGGTTATACCCACGGGCTTGCACAGGCAGTCGGGGCAAACGTGTTCGGGGCAGGCAGGCATGTTCGGGCCCGACTCTCCTGCTTACATGCGGCAGCAGCAGCGGCAGTCTCTTCCCTCCTTCCCTTCAGTGCAAGCCCGTGGGGGGGGGAAGGTTACCTCGGTTTATATTTGGATCGGTTTATATTTAAGTATATACGTTATTTAAAGTTTTTTAAAAAATTTATTAAAACTTATGGCAAGATGTCTAGTTTTTGTAGACCGTCTCACCAGGAACACACAAATTTCTAATCTCGGTTTATATTTGAGTCAGCCTTTTTTTCTCCTTTTTGAGTCACCTCGGTTTATATTTGGATCGGTTTATATTCTAGTATATATGGTAACATGAAGAATAATTTTATAAACTACATCCAAATCAACAACTGTTATTCAGGCTGCTTGTTATTATGTGCAAGTGGTGCCATGTGTAGCCAGTCAGCAGCAGCATCTTTTGCTCTATGACAGTGTATTGCAGACTGTGTGCTGCGGCACGCGAGATTCCAGGAGTGCCATGAGATGCCGGTGAGGAAGAGAGGCACCAGCTGACTGCCTATAGGATGTGCCTCTCGCAGTCAGTTGGTGCAAGCCCGCTTTAAACCCGCGGGCTCGCACTGGAGGGAAGGCGGCAGAGCCAGGGGGAGCAGAGAGGACATGTCAGGCAGGCATTCGGGGCAGGCAAGCCCAGGGGTGCAGGACCGCGAGAGCCGGGGCAGGCAGATCAGGGCTGCAGGAGGCGATCGGGGCTGACAGGGCAGAGAGCAGGGCTTCGATAGAGCAGGAGAGTCGGAAGGACGTTTTCAACTGCCCCCCTGCAGTCGCTTCTTCCGTCGATCGTCCAGCCCTGTCCGATGTGAAATGTTGTGTAGTGAATCGTGTCGCTGTCCAGTTTGCCTGCGTTTCTCATTTGCATGCACGGATTCGAAGCGGATCGCAGGAGAGGTTAGTGAATCAGGCCGGAGGGAAATTTGCTCGTTAAGGGGTCGCAAACCGATCGGTACACGATCGGTTTGCTTAGTGAATTTGGGCCAATGTGAGAGAGCCAGAACACAGGGGCAAGTTAAGCAATATCACAAGCTGAAAAGCGGGAGAACATGAAGGAAGAGTTTCAAGGATGGCAAATAAGAAAACAAAAAAGCAATGATCAAAGTCCAGCACCCTGATTGTTCTACAAGGAATAACCCCAGAAACTCATCAATAAATTACGTGAGCAACTTGTCCATGTAATAATTGACTCACCTTCAAAGCAGGTGCACAGTAACGCAGAAGCCCTGCAAGGAAAACAGACTAGAGAAATGTTGACGAGTTTTGAATTTTAGGGGAAATATTTTCCCTCCTCCCTAAAATGATTTTATGAAAATAATGCAAAATAAATCTATCACCTTGAACATGAAATAAAAGTCGGTTGATTACACCTTCTGTTGGAAGAGATCCCAAATCATTTTTTTTAAGCATCCCCTCTAGCAAGTTGAAGATGAAAGGCAGGAAGGGAGGGGGGAGAGCAAATGGATCAATGGGCTGAACTTCAAAGGGGAAGATGAGAGGTGTGTTAGTAGATCATTCGGCGAGGAGAATACATTAACATAATGACATTGACAGATAAAAGCATATCGAGGCATTGAACAGCTGTCACTAGGTGTAAGGGCCAGTTTAGAGACATGTGTATCTGACAATGACGAGAATATAAAAATACGGATTATAAATAATTCTGTGAGGCTATTTGGGAAAGCATTAATACTGCAAAGTGCAGGCTGATAAAAGCCAGTAGGCGATATATGGATGCCAGCTCACAGCTAGCATGGCGGAGCACATGAGATGACCTTATTACCTGCAGAATCTCCGCTGGTTTTCCTGGAAACCTGCAGGATTTCAGCATTTTGAGCTGGTGCTCCGAGTACTGTTGACTAGGAATATACACTTCCTCCTCCCCATTCGCGGCTCCTGCACTCGCGGTTTCATATAATCGTGATTTTTTTCTGGGGAGGGGGAAAATTAAAAAAACAGTCTTCATGTACAAAAAAATCCATCTTTTTTTCCTCCCTGCCGCCTTCCCGGCCTTACCTGGTGGTCTAGAGGGCTTTCGGGGCAGGAGCGATCTTCCTACGCTCCTGCCCCGTGCAGATCGCCGTGAGAAAATGGCTGCTGGGAGTTCCCGTAGTCTCTCGAGACTACGTCGGGAACTCCCTACAGCCATTTCCTGATGGCGATCTGCACGGGGCAGGAGCGTAGGAAGATCGCTCCTGCCCCGAAAGCCCTCTAGACCTCCAGGTAAGGCCGGGAAGGAGGCAGGGAGGTGGGGGTGGGTCAGAGCCGGATAACCGCGGTTTTTCGGCATTCGCGGTCCGGCTCTGACCGTATCCCCCCGTGAATGACGAGGGAGAAGTGTATGAATAAATAGCTTCTAAATTACCATTCCTCAAACACTAAGGGCTCCTTTTACAAAAGTGCGCTAGCGTTTTTAGTGCACGTACTGGATTAGTGCACGCCATAGCACGCGCTACCTGAAAAACTACCACCTGCTCAAGAGGAGGCGGTAGCGGCTAGCCTGCATGGCAATTTAGCCTGCGCAATTCTGCGCGTTAGGGCCTTAACGCATAGAATAGCGCATTTGTTAGGGCCTTAACGCACCTTTGTTAGGGCCTTAACACACGGAAGAGCACGCGATAAATTGCCCCATGCGCTAGACCTTAACGCCAGCATTGAGCTGGAGTTATTCTAGAAGCATACCATGCGGTGTCGCACCCGGTAATTTTGTGCGTGCACTAAAAACGCTAGCGCACCTTGGTAAAAGGAGCCCTAAAATGCATTATCTTTTTCAAATCACAAATTTCTGACCTTCAAACTACTCGGAGAAATTTACTTAAACAGATGCTGGGGTGCCATTTTTTTGCTTTAATCTGTACAGCAGTGTGTAAGTGTTTTTTGCTGCTCTAGGTAATAGAGAGTTGCGCGGGGTCAGAAAACCCACCCATCCCCGCCAGGATCCTCTCCGTCCCCACCCATCCTCGCCAGGATCCTCTACCTCCCCACCTGTCCCTGCCAGGATCCTCTCCGTCCCCACCCATCCTCGCCAGGATCCTCTCCCTCCCCAACTGTCCCCGTCAGGATCCTCTCCGTCCCCACCCGTCCCCGTCAGGATCCTCTCCGTCCCCACCCGTCCCCGCCAGGATCCTCTCCGTCCCCACCCGTCCCCGTCAGGATCCTCTCCGTCCCCACCCGTCCCCGTCAGGATCCTCTCCGTCCCCACCCGTCCCCGTCAGGATCCTCTCCGTCCCCACCCGTCCCCGTCAGGATCCTCTCCGTCCCCACCCGTCCCCGTCAGGATCCTCTCCGTCCCCACCCGTCCCCGTCAGGATCCTCTCCGTCCCCACCCGTCCCCGTCAGGATCCTCTCCGTCCCCACCCATCCCCGCAAGGAATTACCTCCATCCCTGCCCGTCCCCATAAAAAGCAGCAATTACTTCTGACAGGATCATCAATTCCACAATTTCTTTTGCTGTTTTCCTTGTGGAATCTCTTTGGTGGAACCTTTTTTTTTTTGTTTTCTGTTCAGGTAATTAACTTATAAACCCCCCTCTTTTACTAAGGCTGATGTGTCCATTATATTATATGGACGAACCTTGCTTCCAAAGCCTTCCATCCCCATGGGAGTCCCGTTGGCCAGAGGGGCGTCCATGTGGGAGTCCCGTAGGTTAGGGGGGATTCCCGCAGGACCCGTGGGATTCCCGCGATCCCCGTTCCCGTGCAGACCTCTACTAGGTAATCCTTAGTCTGTTTTTTCTTGAAATATATTTTCCGTTAGTGTTCAACTTTCTAACTTTTTCCTTTTTATGCAGAGCCCTGATGAAGCGATTTTTTAAAATCCTGAAACATTGCCCATCGACGGCAGAACACAGCAAGGAATGAGTTCTGCTTAAAGTTTTAGCCTGCGTAAAGACGGAAAGCGAGCAGTTATCGCAATACGGAGCAACCAGCAGTATTCAGTGGAGCGACTTACCTCCAAGATAAGTTTTTGATTGATGATAGATTTAATTCACTGATATCGCTGAAAAAGTATATATATTTGAACTTTAAAAGATATGTGCAATTCTAAAGGGGTTTTTTAGCCAACGCTAGAAGCATGGGAGAGAGTCAATGAAAGCGCTTAACTCTCTCTCAAAGCTCCGATGCAGAAACATGCCCCGTGGCTTTTGAGATGATTTTTCCCCTTTTTCAAATAAGTTCATTTAAAATTTATAATAATCTAATATAATAAAGAGCTAGCCGCGCATGCGCACTCCTATTTGCGTGTTCCGTGCGCATGTAGGTCTGTGGCCGAAGGAGTGCGCATGTGCGCTAATACGTCACCACCCGATCGCCTCCACAAGCCGGACCGCAGCCAGACGACGATCTCCGTTCCTCCTGCCGCCGCCGATCTCCGTTCCTCCTTTGCCACCCACCCCCTTCTCTTCCCGCGGGCCCAAATGGCGATTCCAGCAGCGTGTGCATCAGTCTTCACACGCTGCTTCGGGCCCTTCTACTGCCCTGATTTGCTCTGCCGCGTCTCTGATGATGTCATCAGGGACGTGCCAGAGTAAATCAGGGCAGTAGAAGGACCCGAAGCACCGTGTGGAGACTGATGCAAGCGCTGCTGGAATCACCACGTTTGTAGCCCGGACCGCGGAAAGGGAAAGGGGGGATAGAGGAAACGCTAATGCTGCTGCACAGGGAACTGGTGGGGGGGAGGGAAATGGAGGGGGAGGGAATGCTGCTTTGGACAGACAGACAGAGAGAGGAAGGGAAACACAAAGAAAATAAGAAAGACACAGGGGCAGGTGCCCAGGGAACTGGTGTGGGGGGAGGGAAATGGAGGGGGATGGAATGCTGCTTTGGACAGACAGACAGATGGAGGAAGGGAGACAGAAAGAAAAGAAGAAAGACACAGGGGCAGGGAGATACACAGAAAGACAGACAGGCAAAGGGGGCCAGGGACAGAGACAGACAGAAAGGACAGCGGGAGCCGCGTCAGGAGGGGTGCGGGATGCGGCAGTGGGAACTTTTCCAATGGGTGCAACTGGGCGGCTGTCGGGAATCTCTGATCAGGGGCAGAGCAAGGTAAGAGTATCAAAGGGATAAGAAGGAGGAGGGGGGATAAAAAAGGAAGCGATGCCTACTGCTGGACAGGGGGAGAAGGAAAGAGATGCTGATGGACAGGGGGTGAAGAAAAAGGAACGGAGGACTAATGTTGGACAGGGGGAGAAGGAAAGAAGTGCTGCTGGACAGGGGGAGGTAAAACAAAGGGAGAAGGGTTGCTGCTGCATAAGGAGAGCAGTGAAGGGGTGGTGGTGGACACAGGGGAGGTAAAAGGAAGGGAAAATGGACAGGGGGAGCAGGCAAGGGGTGGTGATGGACAGCCAAGGAAAAAGAAAGACAAAAAGAAAGAAAGCGGCTAAGGAGAGAGAGAGAAAGAAATAAAGACAGACACACACACATATGTTCTAGCACCCGTTAATGTAACGGGCTTAAAGACTAGTAATAATAATAATAACTTTATTTATATCCCGTCATACCTTTCAGTTCAAGATGGTTTATAACAAGAGAGGCTGCAGGAATATAGCAAAGTTAAATCAAAAGTATGAAGTAGGAGGAAACAAACAGGCGTGTGACATAATTATGGGCTCCTTTTTATTAAGGTGCGCTAGCGTTTTTAGCGCGCGCTAACCCCGCAATACGCGCCAAAAGCTAATGCCAGCTCGATGGAGGCGTTAGCGTCTAGTGCGCGCGGCATTGCAGTACGCACTAAATGCACGGTAAAACCGCTAGCGCAGCTTAGTAAAAGGAGCCCTATAAAGTTCAGAAGGCAGGAACTTGCAAGTAGACGTAGAGGAAATCATTTGAGGAAGTTGAAATGAATTTATCAAATAAATGGGTTTTCAGTGATCTTCTGAATGATTGTTATGACGAGGAGTTAAGGAGTAATAATAATAATAATAACTTTATTCTTCTACTAGTCTTTAAGCCCGTTACATTAACGGGTGCTAGAATATATGTATGTCTGTCTTTCATTCTTTCTTTCTCTCTCTCTCCCCTTGGCCGCTTTCTGTCTCTCTCTTTCCTCGGCTGTCAACCATCACCCCTTGCCTGTTCCATCTGTCCAGCAGTAGGCCTTCTCCCTTCCTTTTACCTCCCCCTGTCCAGCAGCACTTCTTCCCTGCTCCCCAGTCACTCTTCCCTGCTCCCCCTGTCCAGCAGCACTTCTTACCTGCTCCCCTGTTTCTCTTCCCTGCTCCCCTGTTCCTCTTCTCTGCTCCCCTGTTCCTCTTCCCTGCTCTCCCTGTCCAGCAGCACTCCTTCTTTTCTCCCCCTGACCCTCTTCCCTGCTCCCCCTGTCCAGCAGCACTCCTTACCTGCTCCTATCAGCATTCCCTCCACCTCCATTTCCTTGTGCATCAGCATTTCCCCCCTCCCTACTTCCCTGTGCAGCATTTTCCTCCCTCCCCACTTCCCTGTACAGCAGCTGCAGCAGCATTTATTCCCCTGTCCATTTTCCTGTGAGAGCCGGGTGAGAGCTGCTATCTTCAGGTGTTTTGGTTTTTTTTTTTGTAGTTGAAAGTCACCGCTGCAATTAGAGTTCGCCGGCCGCCAGCGCTCAGCCGCACCCTGAGAGCCGGGTGAGAGCGGCGACCTGCAGTTGTGTATTTTTTTTTTTTTACTTGAAAGCCGCCGCCGCAGCTCCTCTCTCGATCGTGATGCAGAGCGGGAGGCAGGGCCTCAGCACCGGCCGGGCGGCTCGCGGCGCCGGCCCTCAGGAGCTCGAAGTCAGCGGCGGACATGCGTGGCGTGCCATGGTGCAAGAGGAACAGAGATCGTTGGCGGCGCGAGGTGGAAAGCAGGTGACGTAAAACCCGCGCCTGCGCACTCGTGTTTCCGCGACGGGATCGGGGAACACGATTTTTGACTGCGCCTGCGCGGCCTATCATTTTATTATATTAGATACCGCCATAATCGTGTGACTTCTAGGCGGTTCACATTGAAGAGAGCTGGACAGTCAGCGAGTTACAATATGCAGATGGAGAGTGGAATTACAGTATGCAGAATCTAATGCAGCGAATTACAATATACAGTTTGTTAAAAATTTCAGACTTATACGCAGGGGTGGACATGTTAGAAATAATAGAATTTGATTTAGTGTTTGGTGTAGTTACTGTTTAGGTGATATATCTGTCAAATAAGGCAGTTTGTAGGTCTTTTCTAAAAGCGTCGTAGGTCAGTCTATCTCCGTTAATGTAGTTGTCTAGCCAGTGTTGTTGTTATTTGCTTGGTACATAAAAATTCTGTCCAGAAATGTTTTGTATTTACAGCCGGTGATGCTTGGGTATGCAAATAGCTTGCAGTTTCTGGTTTGTCTTATAGGGCTGTATAATTCGAAGTGAGGTAGCAAGTAGGTAGGAGCCAATCCCCAAACCAGCTTGAAACATATGCAAGAGAACTTGAATATTATTCGCGCCTCCACTGGCAGCCAGTGCAGCCGTCTGTAGTAGGGGCTAACATGGAGTAAGTCACGGAGAGTATTGATCCAGATACCCGCTTGGAAGGAAAGTGTCTCGTCGAGGAATCTTTGGAATTGGCATCCTTTGGGATTCGGAAAGGTGAATAATAGCGTTCTGCGTGAGAGGCGGAGTTTGTTTTGGAGATCAAAGTGTTTCAGAAGGTAGGTGGGTGCAGTACCGAATATTGTTTTGAAGCATAGGCAACCGAATTTGAAAATTATTCTGGCCTCGACTGGTAGCCAGTGCAGTTTTTTGAAATATGGAGTGATGTGGTCGGATTTTTTCAGGTCAAACATCGGTCGTTTGGCTGCGTTTTGGATTGTTCTCAATCATTTCATAGTTTTTTTGGTAGGATCCTTGGTAAATGATGTTGAGGTAGTCCAGTGAGCTTAAAATTAGTGATTGTACTAACAGTCTGAACGATACAAAATGTAAATGTGGCTTTATTGTACTCATTACCCATTGAACCCCAATCTGTAATTTTCCCCTCTTCACTATTGTATTATATTTAGACTCATTGTACGATACTGTATTAGACTTATGTATGGTGTTGTCTTTAGACTTATTGTATTGTATTATATTTAGACTCGTTGTATTATATTGTACTGTGTTGTATACACTCATTGTATTGTATTGTATTGTTTTGTATTGTATTGTATGTTGACTTATTGTATTGTATTGTGACCTTGTTATTCGCTGAATGTCCAGCCTTCTTACAGTGTGAACCGCCTAGAAGTCACCTGACTATGGCGGTATAGAAAAATAAAGTTATTATTATTATTATTATTATTAGTTTCCATCATAGGCAGAAGCATTTTTTGACTAAAATGTCAGTGTGGGCATTGAATGTAAGTTGTTGATCTAAGGTCACTCCTAGGATTTTTATAGTGGGGTTAATAGGAAAGTTTCTCCCTTGTAAGCTGATTGATGGAACTTTGGGCTGGATTCACTAAACCTCCTTTGCTTCCCTGATTTGTGGCCGATCCGTGCAGGCCCGACGAATTCAGAAAACAAAACAATTCAAATGAGGGTGATCGGAGCAATGCTCCCCTCCGACCGCACGGATCGCTAGTGTGCGTTCCCGAAGCATGCGCAGACCATCTGTAGATGGTCTGCGCATGCATCTAAGAGCCGTCAAAAGCGACTTTTTTTTTTTTACCTTTTACTGGCCCAGCGAGCCCGTGGTTTTAACCCCCTTTAAACCCACGGGTTAAAACCACAGGCTCGCAGTGCGGGGAAGGTCAGGAGAGTCGGGGCAGCAGGAAGGAGAGATTTGGGGTAAGAGCAGGGCAGCGAGTTGGGGCAACAGGCAGAAGAAATTTGGGGCAGAGCACGAGATCGGGGCAGGCAGGAGACAGCAGGAGATCGAGGCTGAGACAGGGCAGCAGATCGGGGAGAGAAGCAGGGCAGAGAGCAGGGCGGCAGAAGGCAGGGCAGTCGGAAAGGACTGGTCCTCAGCAGTTGCTTCTTGTGTTGATCGCCCAGCTAGTTTGCAAGATTTCCGTAGTGAATCGCGTCCCTGCCTAGTTTGCATGCCATTCCCCTCATTTGCATGCATAGATCAGAATCGGATCGGAGGAGAGGTAAGTGAATCGGGCCGGAGTAAAATCGGATCGCAAAGGGGTCGAAAACCGATCGCGTTTGCTTAGTGAATCTAGCCCATTGTATTTGTTCGTTGGGGTGGCCATGAATATTGTGTTTTTTTCGGGGTTTAGTTTTAGTTTGAAGTTTTTTGTCCATTGTTCTACGTGATCAATGACAGATGGTTTCAGTCGATAGGTGTAGAGAAAGGGATGTTGATTGTGATGTCATCAGCGTAAATATATGTTTGGAGATTTAATTTGGATAGTTCATGGCCTAGTGAAGACATGTATAGATTGAACAGGGTTGGAGATAGTGGGAGTAAGAACTGGTACAGTGCCCAGCTCAATATTCAACTGGAGTTTGGTTATAGTTATAGCATGTCCTATACATGTTCTGGATAGCGGTAGGGAAAATGCTACTACGTTAACCCTGCATCACAAGGTCGCTGCGTTAACCTCTTGTGCAACTATCCCCCCCCCAAAAAAAGGCTATCCAGATGGCAAATGATTACTAGATGTGTGCATTCTTGAGCACACATTAGATTTGTTTGAATGCCTTAAAATTTAAGTGGGAAATAGGAAATGGCTGCCGTGAGCTCCCGCCGTAGTCTCGAGAGAGTACGGGAACTCACGGCAGTCATTTCCTAGTGGCGATCTGCACGGGGCAGGAGCATAGGAAGATCGCTCCTGCCCCGAAAGCCCGCTAGACCACCAGGTAAGGCCGGGATGCCGGGGGAAGGCAGGAGGGAGGCGGGGGTGGGTCAGATCCGGATATTCGCGGTATTTCCCTATTCGCGGTCCGGCTCTGCCCCTATCCCCCACGAATAATGAGGGAGATGTGTATAGCTTCATTTGTTTAAAGGTTTAGTAATATATTTTGGAAGCTTATTGAAAATAGGTTTTTCCCATCAAGTTGTATATATAGTTTATGAAGTAAGGCCCATATTCTCTAAATGGTGCCATAACTTAGGCGACCTTCCAGCGCCTAAATTAATTCCAAAACACCATTTAAAACGGTACTTCAAAGAAATTTCAAGATGCCTACCCGCATCTAACAAATGGCGCCAGAATCATGATTCCAGTGGCACGACAAAGGAAGGTGCCGGAAATGTAGGCCTTGAAAATCCTGGTCTACATTTCCAAGGCCTACCTTTGCCTGAAGTGCAACTCTCTAAACAGTGCCGTGGTGTGACTGGCACGTGATCAGCGGCTGCTTTTAAGGTGGCCGCCTATAATGGTGCCATATAGAGAATCCGGGCCTAAACGTGTATATGTACTAGATAAGTCTTGCATATCCAAGTGTAAATTGAAGGATATAAGAAATTATATGGTATGGAATTGAAAAAAATAATTGTGAGATTCTGTAATTTTTGTTAACATTTCTACATCTGTCTGATCATTTTGGCCAGGTGAATGTAATTCACTCCTATCACTATCCACCTATCACTTCACTTGCTGTTTGCTCCCCCTGTTTTTTTACCTATATGCCCACTTCCACTGTACCCCTTTGTTATACCTACATTCTTTGATTGATCATTTACGCAGATTGTCTTGTCCTTCTTCCCTGTACCATTTTTTGCCCTGATTGTATCTATTTTCATTGATTGTACCATTTTTTTCCCAATTGTACCACTGTTCGCTGATTGTTCCTATTTTCTCTGTTTGTACCATTTTTCTCTGCCACCTATTTTCTCTGATTGTACCATTGTACCATTTTTGCTGATTGTCCAGCCCTTCTTCATTGTAAACTACCTCGAACTACTATGGCTTTGGTGGTATATAAGAAATAAAATTATTATTATTTCCCCTTTACACATGAAATTTCTATCCATAAAGATTCCACAGTATATTTTATGCCCTGTATAATTTTTAAACTACTTAATTTAAGGTTCTCTTTAACATATAACTAAACTAAACTAAAACTTAGTTTTATAGACCGAGTCATCAACCAAGAGGAGCTCGACTCGCTCTGGTTGGTATTCCCAGCTCTATTTTCTCCACTTCTGGTTGTATGTCCCTTTGCAATTGCTAATAAAAATATTTCAAAAAAAAAAAAAAACAACAAAAAACAATAATGTAATACATAATACATAAACTTGATAAGGAAATGTAGACTGAAATTGTTAATTTCCAAAATGTTTCGCAAACAAAAAAGTTTTCAGAATTTTCCGGAATAAAGCAAAAGAACTTAAAACTTCTTAATGTAAACGGTAAAGCATTCCAAAATGTGGTTAATTTAAAAGCAAAAGAATGACTAACCCCCCTGTTTTACTAAGGTGTGCTAATCGAATTAGCGCGCTCTAAATGCTAACACGTCCATAGACTAACATGCACGCATTAGCGTTTAACGTGTGCAAGTCAGTTAGTGCACCTTAGTAAAACAGGGCCTAAATCTGTTAAAGTTTCTGGTTTTACCACTGAGAGAGGGAAATGTAAGTTTTCATTTTTGAGAACTTCTGGCAAGATGAGATCTATGAACATTCCAGTCTAAAGGAATCAAAGTGGCAAAAATGCCAAATAGGAGCTTAAATGCAATACAAATGCGCTTAAATTGAATTCTGAGATAAACTGGAAGCCAATGTAATTCCTTGAGCAGAGGGGTTACGTGATCGAATTTACTCTTACCAAAGATAAGTTTAGCTGCAGTGTTCTGTATTAATTGAAGTCTCTGCAGACTGACCTTTGAAAGACCCAAATACAATGAATTGCAGTAATCCAACCTTGACAAAATGATTGATTGAACCAATACAGAGAAGTGTTGTTGGTGAAAGAGTGCTCTCACTCTTCTCAGAGCACGGAGGCTGACAAAACACTTTTAATAAGCGAGTTTAGTTGGTCCTTAAATGTAAGTGAAGAATTGATAACAACAATACCCAGTATTAACATTAACCCTCCACCAATTCAATCTACCTTATAACTGCAATACAATTTTTACAGCGATATAATAGTTTCCCATTGGGTATCCTACTAGAAAACAACAAAACTCCAACATTAACTAATCTTGTAATAAACTCGATCTCAAACCCAATACAACCTATACTAAAATTACTAGGAGTCACAATTGACAGAGGCTGCACCATGCAACCCCAAATTAACAAAATAATAAAGACATGACCATGAGAATTCTAAGAGAAATCCAAACATTCTTCGAAAAGAAGCAATTCCTACTATTGGTACAATTTGTTATCCTAGGGATGATAGACTACTGCAACATACTATACCTACCTTGTCCTGTGACCATGATGAAGCAATTGCAATCCCAACCCAATATCCAACACTCTATTTACCCTTAGATCTCTCTATTACTCTTTTATCTACAAACGTTATCTAAAACCCATAATTTCACCCTATTCTTATCTCCTAAAGACCTCCACTTCCTATATCATCGCTTATTCTATTCCTTCAAATTTTGAATGTAATTCTTGATTTAGTTTGGATGTAATCCGCCTTGAACCACAAAGTAATGGCGGAATAGAAATCACTAATGTAATGTATCTTCCTTTCACCAGCTCTCAGAGATGACTATTATATCTATATTTTCATGTAGGCCCCCTTTTACACAGTTGCGGTAGCGATGCTGCCACGGTAAATACTACGATGCCCGTTCAATTCATATGGGCATTGGAGCATATACCGCACCAGCCTGTGCTATCGGTCTAGAGAAAAGAGGCCTTTAATGCAATATATTCTAACTCTCCCATCTTATTTTTTAGGTTTTAAGCATGTGTATAGAGACATTTCAAACAATGTTATTTATTTATTTATTTTTTAACAAGTTGCTCAGCAGCTTACAGTGGTAATTTGCACTCAGTTGAGTCTTTTATTTAAAGGCAAATGGTCTACTATAGCCTTTATTGCAGAGAGAGAGAGCGTTCCATATCTATGTATATAAATTTGTCAGTATGTATCAGTAGATATATATTTTTTCATAACTGTGTTGATATAGATATGAGAGTGACATAGAAATTAATAATTTATCATTTGTCACAGCATTATTTTATAACACCATCCAAAATAGTTAGCTTCAATCCCGTTATAGTCACTGGAGAAGATCTCTTGACTGCTCTTCCATTCTTGCATCCATAGTAATACAAAAATGACATCCGAGGCACAAGGATCTCTCTGCAGGAGATGCCCGAAAGTGCCACAAAATATATTTCTCACAGGGCTGGAGCATTTGCATAAAATGCAAATTATTCTTGGGAGAAATCTTCCAGTGAAACAAGTTGTGAGAAATTTCAAAACAGTTTTTGCCGAACAAAAAAAAAAATCACGTCTCTTAGAGAGGTTTATTAAACTTTCATAGAAAATCAAGCAGCTGAACATTCCTTTGGAGTCTACCTTAGTCATGGAGAGGATAGTTTTATAGCAGGTCACCTGTGCTGAAAGGGGAGAAAAACCCTTATTCCCAGAATATTTTATAAAATCAAGCAGGTACCTACATATCGTTACAGCAACTACCAATCATTGTCTATCTGTCTGTTTACTCCCTCAAAGAAGTGCTACTAGATGTACATATAAAGCTTCTTTCTGTGTCCCAGTGGGCTCACAATCTAATTTTTTGCACCTGGGGCAAGGTAGTGTTACAAAAAATTATAGCCCTTTGTCCAAAATGAAATCCAATCTATAACTGGCTAACACGCTTAATCCCTCGGGAAGAATGTGTGAGCTGGGAAAAATAGAAAATCAATACAAAAAATCAAATCAGGAAAGATTCCGGAAGACTGGAAGGTAGCGAATGTTACACCTATCTTCAAGAAAGGTTCAAGGGGAGATCCGGGGAACTACAGACCTCTGTACTGGGAAAGATGGTAGAGTCACTGATAAAGGACAGCATCATTGATCACCTTGACGGAAACGGGCTGATGAGGACCAGTCAGCACGGTTTTAGCAAAGGCAGATCGTGTTTGACGAACTTGCTGCACTTCTTTGAGGGAGTCAACAGACAGATAGACAAGGGCGATCCAGTCGACATTGTATATCTGGATTTTCAGAAGGCGTTCGACAAGGTTCCACATGAACGACTACTTCGGAAAATTGCAAGCCATGGAATTGAGGGTGAAATACTCACATGGATTAAAAACTGGCTGGAGCATAGGAAACAGAGAGTGGGGGTAAATGGACAATACTCAGACTGGAAGAGCGTCACCAGTGGGGTGCCGCAGGGCTCGGTGCTTGGACCCGTGCTCTTTAACATCTTTATAAATGATCTGGACATAGGTACGACGAGCGGGGTGATTAAATTTGCGGATGATACGAAGTTATTCAGAGTAGTAAAGACGCAGGGGGATTGTGAAGATCTGCAATGTGACATAATCAAGCTCGAGAAATGGGCATCGACAAGGCAGATGAGGTTCAACATGGATAAGTGTAAAGTGATGCATGTCGATAACAAAAATCTCATGCACGAATACAGGATGTCCGGGCCAATACTTGGAGAGACCTCCCAGGAAAGGGACTTGGGAGTTCTGATCGACAAGTCGATGAAGCCGTCCTCACAATGTGCGAGGGCAGCAAAAATAGCAAACAGAATGCTAGGAATGATAAAGAAGGGGATCATGAACAGATCAGAGAAGGTTATCATGCCGCTGTACCGGGCCATGGTACGCCCTCACCTGGAGTACTGCGTCCAGCACTGGTTGCCGTACCTGAAGAAGGACACGGTACTACTCGAAAGGGTCCAGAGAAGAGCAACTAAGATGGTTAAGAGGCTGGAGGAGCTGCCGTACAGCAAAAGATTAGAGAAACTGGGCCTCTTCTCTCTCGAACAGAGGAGATTGAGAGGGGACATGATCGAAACATTCAAGGTACTGAAGGGGATAGACTTAGTAGATAAAGACAGGTTGTTCACCCTCTCCAAGGTAGGGAGAACAAGAGGGCACTCTCTAAAGTTGAAAGGGGATAGATTCCGTACAAACGTAAGGAAGTTCTTCTTCACCCAGAGAGTGGTAGAGAGCTGGAACGCTCTTCCAGAGGCTGTTATAGGGGAAAACACCCTCCAAGGATTCAAGACAAAGTTAGACAAGTTTCTGTTGAACAAGAACGTGCGCTGGTAGGGCTAGTCTCAGTTAGGGTGCTGGTCTTAGACCAGAGGGCCGCCGCGTGAGCGGACTGCTGGACATGATGGACCACTGGTCTGACTCAGCAGTGGCAATTCTTATGTTCTTAATTCTTTAAATAATGGACATCAGTCTGAGCCCTGTGTGTACAAACGGGAAATTGTGGCTTGGGCTGTATCTCATAGGTGACCAGCACCAGACCGAAGTCTAAATGAGAACTGCCCCATACATCATTTAGTCCTTTTCAAAGTTACCAAACTGGTGAGACCACTCACACTCCCAAAATACTTAATTCTATTCAGCTATTGTGATGGTTTCTTGGGAGTGTAATCATCTATTGTGTATTTTTCCCCCTTTCTCCCCCGGTGTGTATGTCTGACTAGGATTTAAAATTGGGAGTGTGAGTGGTCCCACCAGTTTGGTAACTTTGAAAAGGACTAGGGCAGTTCTCATTTAGAGTTCGGTCTGCTGCTGGTCACCTATGAGATACAGCCCAGGCCACAATTTCCCGTTTGTACACACAGGGCTCAGACTGGTGTCCATTATTTAAAGAATTTTTTGTATTGATTTTGTATTTTTCCCAGCTCAGACATTCTTCCCGAGGGAATAAGCGTGTTAGCCAATTATAGATTGGATTTGCAATGTAGTGTTACCAGACATCTGGAAAAAACCCCAGCCATGTCCTCTTTTTAGATTGTCCAAGTGCCCGGATGAACTTTCGAAAACCCATCACACACATCCGTACATGCTCCAGGCCTTCCAGGTTTCGCCGTCGTCTTTTTCAACCTGTTTGGCCACCATTTTGCATATTTAAAGGTGCTTATCCCAGGCTTTCTTGAATTCAGACACAGTCTTTGTCTCTACCAACTCTACTAGGAGACTATTCCATGTATCTACCACCCTTTCTGTAAAAAAGTATTTCCTTAGATTACTTCTGAGCCTATCACCTCTTAACGTCATTCTATGCCCTCTCATTGTGGAGCTTCCTTTCAGTTGAAAGAGACTCGACATTACGTAGGTATTTAAATGTCTATCATATCTCCCCTCTCCCGCCTTTCCTCCAAAGTATACAGATTGAGATTTCTAAATGTGTCTTATGATTAAGACCACCCACCGTTTTAGTAGCCTTGTTCCATCCTGTTTACAGCGTTCCCCCGGTCATTCGCGGTTCGCGGTCCCGGTCATTCGCGGTATTCTCCGACCGGGACTTCCTGTGCTAAAGTCGGGCTTCACCAATCATGAGCTGCGGGTCAAAGCAGCTCCTGATTGGTGAAGCCTGACTTTAGGGCAGGAAGAGGCGGTCGGAGTATACCGCGAGTGATTTCCTTCACTCGTCAGCGCTCCAGCTGCCCTCTCCTGCCTCCCGGGCGAAAAACCGTATTCGCGGTTTTTCGATATTCACGGGGGGTTCCTGGAACGGAACCCCCGTGCATATCGGGGGAGTACTGCATATCTTTTTGAAGGCACAATATACCAAATGAGGTCTCACCAAAGTCTTATACAGGGGCATCAATGCCTCCTTTTTCCTCTTCCTATGCACCCTAGTAGCCCTTCTGGTTTTGCCATTGTCTTTTCAACTTGTTTGGCCACCTTAAGATCATCGCACCCAAGTCCTGCTCCTCTTATGTGCACAAAAGTTCTTCATCTTCGAAACTGTACCTTCCCTCGGCTATTGGCAGCCCCAGACGCATGACCTTGCGTTTCTTACCATTGAATCTTAGCTGCCAGGTTTCAGACAATTCTTCAAGCTTCGCCAGGTCCTTCCTCATGTTATTCACACCGTTAGCATACTTCCAATGACGCATCAAATAAGCACACATTAGAACATTTAATTCACATAAATTTGATGCTATTGATGTTCCTGTAATTGAATGAAACATCTTACATTGTCACCAGGTGCCACGTGCGGATTTATGTACAGGGACCAGATGGGTAGTGAAAAGTGAACTGGAGTTAAACAGAGGGTTGGCTAAAATAAGGACTCCTTTTACAAAGGTGCGTTAGTGTTTATACCGCATGCGCCAGATTAGCGCGCGAGCCAAAAAACTACCGCCAGCTCAAGAGGAGGCGGTAGTGGCTAGCACGAGAGGCATTTTAGCGCACACTATTCCGCGTGTTAAAGCCCTAACGCGCCTTCATAAAAGGAGCCCTAAGGCAAATTATACGCACAGTTAAACAAGATACAAGTAACTGTCAATAGTCACTAATGGATACAAACCCCCTCTTTTACAAAGGTGCGCTAAGGTTTTTAGCGGTTAGCACACATGTTGATTTAGCTCATGCTAAATCCGTGCTAAAACGCTTAGCTCGCCTTTGTAAAAGAGGGCCAAAGTTTAGGGAGGGGGGGTAAGAGGGTCACAGTGATCAAGTCAAAGGGGTACAGGAGTCTTTTCTGAGCTCTACTCTTGCCTACTCTACTCAATTTTGTCTCATTTCCTTTGTAGTATATGTGAATTTTCCTTTTCCATTTTTATTTTCTAATCTTTTTCATTTCAGGCAATGTCATCAGTAGTGTACATTCTTCAGAAATATGTGCAATCTTCGTTGAACCCATGGAGACTCAATCTGCCTCCATTTCCGGGAAGAATCATGGACGATTTGATGCGTGAATTGGATGGTCTTCTACAACTAGTACTACTACTTCTGCATGGTACGGTTTAATATTAAGACGTGTTTGGAGAGGGCTCATTCAAAACTAAAGGTTCTACAATAGATTTTATAAAAACTAACTTTGTTCGGATGGAGGAATATGTGAAGGAATTGTCTGGATGGGAACGTCTGAAAGTAGAAATGCAGTGGGTAAAAATGAAAGGAGTTATTGTAAGGGTGACAAACCTTTTCAGTAAGTAAAAGTAAGAGGAAAAGAAGGCCGCTTTGGTTCTCAAAAGTAGTAGTTGAGAGGGTAAGGAATAAGAGATTAGCTTTCATAAACTACAAAAGATCGCAGAAAGAGGAAGAGAGGTAAAAATATCTGGCAAAGTTAAGATAGGCTGGTCGAGTAGTCAGGAAAGCAAAGATACAAATGGAAGAAAAAAATAACTGACACAGTAAAACAAGGAGATAAGACATTTTTTTTTTAGATATATCAGTGATAGGAAGAAGTAAAAAAGTGGCATTGTGAGACTCAAAAGTGAAGAGGAGGAGTATGAAAAGCTGGTAAACAAAAGGCAGAATTGCTTAATAAATATTTCTGTTCTGTGTTCATGGTTGAAGATCCGAGAGCGGGACTGCAGAAGACAAATGTGAATAGGAATGGTGGAGTGCTAGACCCCGATCTATTTTCAGAGAGTTGCGTTCATGAGCTAAATTAAAGGTTGATAAAAAGATGGGGCCAGATGGTGTACATCCGAGGGTGCTGAAGGAACTTAGGGAAGTTCTGATGGCCCTGCCGACTGATCTTTTCTAGCTTCTCTAGAGTCAGGAGTGGTCCTGGAGGACTGGAAAAGGGTGGATGTGGTCCTTCTACACCAAAGTGGAAGTAAGGAATTATAGGCCAGTAAGTCTGACTTCTGTGGTAAGCAAATTAATGGAAACTCTTCTAAAACAGAGAATGGTGAAGTTTCTGGAATCCTGTGGATTACAGGACCAGAGCTAACATGGATTCACTAGAGGTAGGTCTTGTCAGACAAATCTGATCCATTTCTTTGACTGGGTGACCAGAGAATTGGGTAGAGGGAGTGCACTAGATGTGGTGTATTTAGATTTTTGTAAAGCCTTTGACAGTGTACCACATACACTTCTAATAAATAAACAGAGTGCTCTTGGCTGACAGGCTGGTCAGAAACTGGTTAAGTGGAAGACGACAGAGGATAGTGGTCAATGGAGATTACTCTGAGGAAAGGGATTTTACCAGTGGTATGCCTCAAAGTTCTGTTCTTGGGCCTGTTCTTTTTAACATTTTTATAAACGATATTGCTGAAGGGTTGTCGGGTAAGATTTGCCTCTTTGCGGATGATATCAAAATCTTCAATAGAGTAGACACGCCGGATGGTGTGAATAACATATAGAAAGACCCAGTCAAGCTTGAAGAATGGTCTGAAATTTGGCAGCTAAAATTTAATGCTAAGAAATGCAAGGTCATGCATTTGGGCTGCGAAAACCAGAGGGAAGGGTACAGTTTATGGGGTGAATAATTTATGTGCACGACAGAAGAGGGAGACTTGGGTGTGGTTGTATGTGATGGTCTTAAGGTGGCCAAACAGGTTGAAAAGGTGACGGCGAAAGCTAGAAGGATGCTAGGTTGCATAGGGAGAGGTATGGCCAGTAGGAAAAAGGAGGTATTGATTCCCCTGTATCAGACTCTGGTACAGGGGAATATTGTATACAATTCTGGAGGCCGCACCTTAAAAAAGATATAAAAAAGACAGAGTCAGGCCATAGGAAGGCTACTAAAATGGTGTGTGGTCTTCATCATAAGGCGTATGGGGACAGACTTAAAGATCTCAATCTGTATACTTTGGAGGAAAGGTGGGCGAGGGGAGATATGATAGAGACGTTTAAAAACCTACGTGATATAAATGTAACATAACATAACATTATACTTATAAACCACATAACCGTAAGTTCAATGTACATGAGTCGAGTCTCTTTCATTTGAAAGGAAACTCTGGAATGAGAAGGCATAGGATGAAGTTAAGAGGTGATAGACTCCGGAGTAATCGGAGGAAATACTTTTTTACAGAAAGGATGGTAGAGGTGTGGAACAGTCGCCCGGAAGAGGTGGTGGAGACAGAGACGGTGTCTGATTTCAAGAAAGCCTGGGATAGGCACGTGGGATCTCTTAGAGAGAGGAAGAGATAATGGTTACTGTGGATGGGCAGCTCTATGACCTCACAATGCAAGTGCACAGATTCTTAGCCTATAGGAAGAGGAGATGCAAATGTTAAGAGTCTTAGCCAATAGGGAGAGGAGGAGATAATGGTTACTGCGGATGGGCAGCTCTATGACCTCACAATGCAAGTGCACAGAGTCTTAGCCTATAGGAAGAGGAGATGCAAATGTTAAGAGTCTTAGCCAATAGGGAGAGGAGGAGATAATGGTTACTGCGGATGGGCAGCTCTATGACCTCACAATGCAAGTGCACAGAGTCTTAGCCTATAGGAAGAGGAGATGCAAATGTTAAGAGTCTTAGCCAATAGGGAGAGGAGGAGATAATAGTTACTGCGGATGGGCAGACTAGATGGGCCATTTGGCTTTTATCTGTCATCATGTTTCTATGTAAGTTTTAATAATAATAATAATAATTTATTTTCTTGTATACCGCCCAACCAGTAGTTCTGGGTGGTTCACAACAGGAAGATACCGAGACATTACAGCACATGGTACAGTTTCATAGAACACACTATCTACGTACAATTGTTAAAAACATTCAAGTACAATATTAAAAATGATTTAAAAAATTAAAACATACTGTGACAATAAGAATAGAAACATAAGACCTCATTTAAATATATCAAAATTAATATTCTTATTTGTCAAATAAATAGGTCTTTAATGATTTCCTAAATGTGAAGTAAGAATTAGATTGAACAATCATCAGACTTAGCCAGCTTTACAGAAACCTAAGTAGTTATTAATTTCAGTTAAGTGAGCTGAGGTGAGGTGGAATGTGCCTTGTGCTGGGTCATACATGTCCTGTCCACCTTTGATATCCTCTGTCTATCCCCTTCTCATATCTCAGGTCCATTCAGATTCAATATAGCTGAATGCAAAGTTACCTACTGAATCCTACAAAGAATAGCAGAACCTGCAACCCAGAGCAAAAAAACCATTGCATGCTACTGCAGCTTTCAGATCTGTCAGAAATAAAGAGCTTTTCAGTCCAGACATAAGTTCTTAGCCTTAGAGCAAGCTTTTATGACATTAATTAGTTAAATTGACCTATTATTCAATAATATAGATATCAAACATTCGACTTATCTTCCACTAAACACAAACTCTTAATAGCAGGAGATGTGTAACACCGATATGCTCTCAAGTTTCGCCATCTGGCTGTATCAAGGATTTATCTTCTTATGTAGCAAATCACTTTTTCTCCTGTGGCTTTATTGATTATTATAATATCAAATGTTTTTCTGTTCTAATATAGATTCAGATTCAGGCACATCTATTTCTCTTATCGATCCTCCCAGCTCCACCTCTCTATTGCAACTCACCTTTCTCAGGAATGGTGTTTGCCTACTGCGTTGCCTCCTCAGTCTCACCCTCATTTTGATCTGGCACAGGGAACAATTTTTTTCCCATCCCAGGAACAGCCTGGCAAGAGGGAGAATATAAACGGGTCCACAGTTTTTCTAGATGAGTAATTTGCTCTTATATGGAAGGCTGATCCTAGCGGTAGTACCGCATGATTACCACTAGAGGCTGCAACCACCATTTTGTACCTTGAGCCAGCATGGATAGAATGAGTGGGATTTCTTGACATAGGCAGGAGCGGTTGAAGTTTACTCCTATCCTGCCCACTGCCCTAGACCACCAGGGATGCTAAGGTAAGCCTAGGTGGGATTAAAGGGACAGGCAGAGGGAAGCACCTGGGGGAGGGGGGTCCTGGAGGGGTCTTCTGTTGGGGACATTGAGCAGTCACCAGGGGGTCAAGAAGAGCCCGGTGCTCTTCAAAGAGTCGGGAGGTAGATGCACACTTCTTCACAGAGGGGAGGATGGGGAGAACAGAGGAATATTCAGGCTGGCTGGAAGTTATGTGGATCCTAGCTGATATTCAGTACTAGCATTTACAGAGCTATGTGACCAAAGTTAGTCAACTTTTTTTTGCAGTTCTGTTGTGTTGCGTAGTTATGTGGGCGTCTGCACTGAATATCAATCGGAAAATCCAGACCTCCTAGACCTGCCCCCAGTTCCGCCCATCCACGCCCTGTAACGCCCTAATCCCGCCCCCCAGTACCACCCTAGACCCGCCTCCTCCACTGCCTGCTCTTGTTGGACAGGGAGGAAGTCAGCGCATGCATGGATGCCATGCGATGACATCACACATGCGTGTGATGTCATCGCTTGGCATCCGCTCATGCGCGGACTTCCTCCCTGCCCGAAGCGATTTGAGGAGGCTTTTCAAAACACGGACAAAGTGACGGATTTTGAAAAGCCGTCCGGACCCCCGAACCTGAGGACAGGCCCGTGGAAATCCGGACGTCTGGTAACCCTATTTATAAGGTATAGGGCAGGGGTGTCAAAGTCCCTCCTCGAGGGCCGCAATCCAGTCGGGTTTTCAGGATTTCCCCAATGAATATGCATGAGATCTATTAGCATCCGATGAAAGCAGTGCATGCAAATAGATCTCGTGCATATTCATTGGGGAAATCCTGAAAACCCGACTGGATTGCGGCCCTCGAGGAGGGACTTTGACACCCCTGTCTTAGGTGAATAAGGAGTCAGGTGACTAGATCAGGGGTGGGCAACTCCAGTTCTCGAGGGCTGGAATCCAGTCGGGTTTTCAGGATTTCCCCAATGAATATGCATGAGATCTATTTGCATGCACTGCTTTCATTGTACGCTAATAGATCTCATGCATATTCATTGGGGAAATCCTGAAAACCCGACTGGATTGCGGCCCTCGAGGAGGGACTTTGACACCCCTGTCTTAGGTGAATAAGGAGTCAGGTGACTAGATCAGGGGTGGGCAACTCCAGTTCTCGAGGGCTGGAATCCAGTCGGGTTTTCAGGATTTCCCCAATGAATATGCATGAGATCTATTTGCATGCACTGCTTTCATTGGACGCTAATAGATCTCATGCCTATTCATTGGGGAAATCCTGAAAACCCGACTGGATTGCGGCCCTCGAGGACCGACATTTGACACCCCTGCCGTAGGGCGTTCTTTAAAACCTACCAAAGCATTATGGCCTTGCATCAGATTTACTCGTTAACCCTCTTTTACAAAACCGTACCGCATTTTTTAGTGCCGGTTGCGGCGGTCATAGAATTCCTACGAACTTAGTAAATAAATCAGATAGTATATCTCCTTACTTCTTACAATCTCATTGGCTACCTGTTGAAGCAAGAATACTTTAGGAATTCTAATTTCTTCCTTTATAAAGTTCTATTTGGGCTAGTTGCAATCTATTTTCATGATCAGTTCATTTTAAAAAGGGAAGGTCACGTTTCAAGGACATCAAATAATATTTTTTTTTTTTCCTAAAGGCATGAAAAGATCAAAACGCGTTTGATCAATTACTATCTTATCAAGCAGCTAAATTAAATAATGAGATTATTATCATAATCAAATTGTCTTTGTCTTACCAGATGTTTCACAAGAATATCAAAACCTACTTGTTTAAAAAAATGATTCCTTTCAGTGATATTATGTTAACTTGCAGGTATCGAGGATAAATTGTTTCTTCTGTTTTCGTTTTTTATAATTCCTGGATATGTTCCAGTTTTCTTAGATATATTGTGAGCCGCTCTGAGCAGATTATAAATACAGCTATTATTATTCAAAAGCAGTCAGAACCCTCTGTAACATAGTAACAAAGTAAATGACGGCAGATAAAGACCTGAACAATCCATTCAGTCTGCCTGTAACTAAGAACCTAAGAAGAGCCTTACTGGGTCAGACCAATGGTGCATCAAGCCCAGTAGCCCGTTCTCACGGTGGCCAATCCAGGTCCCTAGTACCTGGCCAAAACCCAAAGAGTAGCAACATTCCAGCATCTCAAAGAATAGCAAGATTCCGGTCCTGGAACCCCAGTGAGAGCAACATTCCAGAGCTGAGATTGTGATGTCATAATGCCTCATTCCACAGTGCCTCAGAGCCAACCTCATCAGTGATGTTACAATGGCTTGATTGTCCTATACTTGGCTCATGTAAGAACATAAGACTAAGCTTACTGGGTCAGACCAATGGTCCATCAAGCCCAGTAGCCCGTTCTCACGGTGGCCAATCCAGGTCCCTAGTACCTGGCCAAAACCCAAAGAGTAGCAACATTCCATTCAGAATCTCAAAGAGTAGCAAGATTCCGGAATTCCAAAGAGTAACAAGATTCTAAAATCCCAAAGAGTAGCAACATTCCATTCAGAATCTCAAAGAGTAGCAAGATTCCGGAATTCCAAAGAGTAACAAGATTCTAAAATTCCAAAGAGTAGCAACATTCCATGCTAGCGATACAGGGCAAGCAGTGGCTTCCCCCATGTCTTTCTCAATAACAGACTTTTCCTCCAGGAACTTGTCCAAACCTTTCTTAACACCAGCTACGCTATTATTATATTTTTCTCTGTCTCTTCTGGGCCACAAACCTTAGAAGTCTACCCACTGCCGTCCTTAGGTTCCAGCTACTGGAGTTGCCGTTAAAGCCTACTCCAGCCTGCTGGAACAGCAGCGCTGGGAACATTTAGCCAGTGTGTTCTAAGATGGGGGAATGTTGTTATGAATACCTAGTTGAAAAAAACAACACCGTTTCTCTTGCATCTCCACACATGTAAAAAATATAGGCGCTAGTGAGTTCCATGTGGCCCTTTAAATCCCTATGAGCTTTGGGGCAGTTCCTGCAGTGGCCCATGCCAATTGACTTCCTAAAAGAAGGCCAAAGGGTCTGAAGAGCCACTGACTCCAAGAACCACGCAGACCTGCAACGTATTACCAAAATCGGACAATACAGTCAAACCTCGGTTTGCGAGTGTTTTGCAAGACGAGCAAAAACACTCCCGCAAATCTTACCTTGAAAGCCGAGCGCCATCCCGATACACGAGCGAATTAAGCCGGCCACCGTCCCGATAATGCTTTAATTTGTTTCTCCCCAGATAATGGTTTTTGACTAACGGAAGCAGTCTCCCCTAGTCCTGACACTCCCAGCATGCTCCCTGTGGCAATTGGCAGGCGCTCTTCTCGCACGCATGCGCCTACATTCCACGTGATCTTTTTCTCTCTCAAATCCCTCCCCTTGTTTTCCACCACCACCGCAGCAGCCGTCAGCAGTCGCGCCCCCCAGTCATGTGAGGTAACTTTTAACCAATGAGCACGGGCCGTTGAGCTCCCAGAAATCAATGGAGAAAGAAGGTGTCGGTTCTTTCTGCTTGGAAAATCTACTGTTCTCCGTGCTGGGATAAAGGGCTGAGGGGGAGCGGATGCCCGCCAGCCTGGGGCTGTCCTTTCCTGCAAGCCTCGCTGGCAGTGGCAGCAATGGCAGCGGAAGAGAGAGGTTGGGGCTTCGCTGAGAGGGGAGGGGAGACGAGACATGCCAGTGAGGAACCGGTACAACCTGGTGGAGAACGGAGGAGATGCGCGGCTTCTGCTGCATAAGAAAGAAGCTTTCCAGCTCAGCATCTGCTTCCAGGCGAAGGTGGGTACGTGCTGTAGGATGCAAGGGAAAACAGGGCCACCATAGCAAATCTTGGTTGTGGCCTATGGGGAACTTTGCTCTGATAAACGAGTGCTTTGCATTACGAGCATGCTTCTGGAACGAATTATGTTCGTAAACCAAGGTACCACTGTATTTTATTTAATCAGAGTTTAAAAATATAAAAGCATGCTAACAAAATATATTGTCTCAATTGTAATACATTGGACAGATCATTAGAAAAATCATACAGGTAGATGCCAAGGCAAAATATATCTAGCTGTAAGTAATCATCTCTAGCTCCCAGCAGGAAGTGCATCAATTTTTATAATCTTTCTTCATGGTTACACCTTTCCCTCCTGTGCCAATCAAGGCTTATTCTGTCATATTGCAAATTGCATATTGCTATCATCTGCCCTGTTCTATCATATCCCTGTAACCATAGCTGCGCTTATCCATAAATGGCCAATCCTTACACAATTTCACAGGTTTTTTTTTCCTGTAGTTCTGTCTTTCCTTATTTGGCAAGTTGTTGGCAGCATGGCTAGCTGTTTTTCTGTGCTAACCTGTGTCTTGTCCATCCTAGGTAGAAAGTTCAATGCATTCCTAACTCCTGACACCTATATCTTTGCATACAGGCTTGTTTTTCTGTGCTCCAACCTAGTGGCTGAGAAAATAAAGGCGAAAGAGTTGGCGTTCGTGAAATATAAAAAAAACCCAAGAAGAGGAGAGCAGAAAGGACTACAGGGTGAAACTGAAAGAAGCCAAGAGAGAGATACGTTTGGCGAAGGCACAGGCGGAAAAACTAATGTAAAATGTAAAAAAGGGAGATAAAAATTTTTTCAGATATATTAGTGAAAGGAGGAAGATAAAAAATGGAATTGCTAGGCTAAAAGATGCTGGGAACAAATATGTGGAGAGTGATGAGGAGAAAGCAAATGTGCTAAACAAATACTTCTGTTCTGTGTTCACAGAAGAAAATCCTGGAGAAGGACCGAGATTGTCTGGCAAAGTTACACGAGAAAATGGAGTAGATTCTGCGCCGTTCACGGAGGAGGGTGTTTATGAGCAACTTGAAAAACTGAAGGTGGACAAAGCGATGGGACCAGACGGGATCCATCCCAGGATACTAAGGGAGCTCAGAGAGGTTCTGGCGAGTCCTATTAAAGACTTGTTCAACAAATCTCTGGAGACGGGAGTGATTCCTGGGGATTGGAGGAGAGCGGATGTGGTCCCTATTCATAAAAGTGGTCACAGGGATGAAGCAGGAAACTACAGGCCGGTGAGCCTCACTTCAGTTGTTGGAAAAATAATGGAAGTGTTGCTGAAAGAAAGGATAGTGTACTTCCTTGAATCTAATGGGTATACATGGCTTCACAAAAGGTAAATCGTGCCAAACGAACCTGATTGAATTTTTTGATTGGGTGACCAGAGAGCTGGATCAAGGACATATGCTAGATGTAATTTACTTGGATTTCAGCAAAGCCTTTGATACAGTTCCTCATAGGAGGCTGTTGAACAAACTTGAAGGGCTGAAGTTAGGACCAAAATGGTGAACTGGGTCAGAAACTGGCTGTCGGACAGACACCAGAGGGTGGTGGTTAATGGAAGTCGCTCGAAGGAAGGAAAGGTGACTAGTGGAGTCCCTCAGGGTTCGGTGCTGGGGCCAATCCTGTTCAATATGTATGTAAGTGACATTGCTGAAGGGTTAGAAGGAAAAGTGTGCCTTTTTGCAGATGATACCAAGATTTGTAACAGAGTACACACCGAAGAGGGAGTGGAAAATATGAAAAAGGATCTGCAAAAGTTAGAGGAATGGTCTAATGCCTGGCAACTAAAATTCAATGCAAAGAAATGCAGAGTAATACATTTGGGGATTAATAATAGGAAGGAACCGTATATGCTGGGAGGAGAGAAGCTGATATGCACGGACGGGGAGAGGGACCTTGGGGTGATAGTGTCCGAAGATCTAAAGGCGAAAAAACAGTGTGACAAGGCAGTGGCTGCTGCCAGAAGGATGCTGGGCTGTGTAAAGAGAGGCGTAGTCAGTAGAAGGAAGAAGGTGTTGACGCCCCTGTACAGGTCATTGGTGAGGCCCCACTTGGAGTATTGTGTTCAGTTTTGGAGACCGTATCTGGCGAAAGACATAAGAAGACTTGAGGCGGTTCAGAGGAGGGCGACGAAAATGATAGGAGGCTTGCGCCAGAAGACGTATAAGGAGAGACTGGAAGCCCTGAATATGTATACCCTAGAGGAAAGGAGAGACAGGGGAGATATGATTCAGACGTTCAAATACTTGAAGGGTGTTAATGTAGAACAAAATCTTTTCCAGAGAAAGGAAAATGGTAAAACCAGAGGACATAATTTGAGGTTGAGGGGTGGTAGATTCAGGGGCAATGTTAGGAAATTCTACTTTACGGAGAGGGTAGTGGATGCCTGGAATGCGCTCCCGAGAGAGGTGGTGGAGAGTAAAACTGTGACTGAGTTCAAAGAAGCGTGGGATGAACACAGAAGATTTAGAATCAGAAAATAATATTAAATATTGAACTAGGCCAGTTACTGGGCAGACTTGCACGGTCTGTGTCTGTATATGGCCGTTTGGTGAAGGATGGGCAGGGGAGGGCTTCAGTGGCTGGGAGGGTGTAGATGGGCTGGAGTAAGTCTTAACAGAGATTTTGGCAGTTGGAACCCAAGCACAGTACCGGGTAAAGGTTTGGATTATTGCCCAGAAATAGCTAAGAAGAAGAAAAAAAAAATTTTTTTTGAATTGAATCAGGTTGGGCAGACTGGATGGACCATTCGGGTCTTTATCTGCCGTCATCTACTATGTTACTATGTTCTCTATACCAGGAACCACATATCTTCTCACATGATCCAAGTTCAAATACAGGCTAGGCCAGACCAGGCCTGGACCCTTTTTCCAGCAAAGCCTTGGTCTCCAGCAAGGCCTCAGCCTGCTTCTTTGGTAAATGAAACTTAAGCAGGTTGAAAATCCAAACTGAAATACAGGTCAGGCCTGCTTATAAAGTCTTGACATCAGTGGTTAATAAGAGTTCCATTTCATGGGGGACAGAGAGCCCTTTCTCAGGTCTGATTCTAATAGTAGCACCGTACGTTTGCCGCCTAACTTAATTGTTCTGATTGGTCCAGAGGAGGGTGACGAAAATGAAAAGAGACTTGCACCAGAACACGTATGAGGAGAGACTGGAAGCCCTGAATATGTATACCCTAGAGGAAAGGAGAGACAGGGGAGATATGATTCAGACGTTCAAATACTTGAAGGGTATTAATGTAGAACAAAATCTTTTTCAGAGAAAGGAAAATGGTAAAACCAGAGGACGTAATTTGAGGTTGAGGGGTAGTAGATTCAAAGGCAATGTTAGGAAATTCTACTTTATGGAGAGGGTGGTGGATGCCTGGAATGCGCTCCCGAGAGAGGTGGTGGAGAGGAAAACGGTGACTGAGTTCAAAGAAGCGTGGGATGAACACAGAGGATCTAGAATCAGAAAATAATATTAAATATTGAACTAAGGCCAGTACTGGGCAGACTTGCATGGTCTGGTCTGTGTATGACCGTTTGGTGGAGGATGGGCTGGGGAGGGCTTCAATGGCTGGGAGGGTGTAGATGGGCTGGAGTAGGATTTAACGGAGATTTCGGCAGTAGGAACCCAAGCACAGTTCTGGGTAGAGCTTTGGATTCTTGCCCAGAAATAGCTAAGAAGAAAAAATTTAAAAAATTTAAATTAAATCAGGTTGGGCAGACTGGATGGACCATTCGGGTCTTTATCTGCCGTCATCTACTATGTTACTATGGTATAAATTGGTACAGTAATTGACTGTGTCAGTAAAAAAATAATAATAATTAAAAAGTCATTATAAAAAATATAGCTGCCCACAGGTTAGGGTTACCAGATTTTACGTATGTAAAATCCGGACCTCTACACCCATCTCCCAAGCCCGCCCTCCCCATCCCAGCTCCACCCTCAGCTTTGCCCCAGCTTTGTGTTCCTCGCAACTGCGTCACTTACGGGTGCCACGCATAGGAAAAGACATCAGAAGGAGAGCCGCCAGGGTCACAAAGAGCATGATGGAGTTGTTACTTTAAGCGGTGAACTAGACTAGGGGTAGGCAATTCCGGTCCTCGAGAGCAGGTCAGGTTTTCAGGCTATCCACCATAAATATACATGAGATCAATTTGCATCTCCAGGAGGCAGTGCATGCAAATCCATCTCATACATATTCATTGTGGATATCCTGAAAACTTGACCTGCCTATGGCTCTCGAGGACCAGAATTGCCTACCCCTGAACTAGAGGTACGGGGAAGGAAAAGGGAAAAGGGATGTGCCCACAGGAGGGGGATTGTGGAAGGAGTGTGGAGGGTGAAGACGATGGCAGGGGAGGGGCATCTATGCCCTGAGTGCCTCTCATCCTCGCTACATCACTGGACACGCCTCTAGCCAGAATATTAGCAAGCTGCATAAGCACCTTTTTGACATCTACACTTCAATTTTTTTTTTTTTTTGGTCCATACTGATATTTTTTCTTTTTCTACTGAATATCTCATGCTTAACCTGAAGACCTGATGACTGTATAATCACAGCAGTATCTGAGCATCCCACAGAAAAAGAAGCTTATCACTTTCATGTCAAAGCCTTGCAGAGATTGCATTAGCAGCTGCTATCATTAAGCACTAGTGCCACCTAGTGGCGTGGTATTGTACATCACAATTTTAGACAGAAAAAAAAATAGGCCCCCTTTTATCAAGTTGCGCTAGGGTTTTTATCAACAGGAAGAAGCAGTGCACTTTTAGTATCAGCAGTGTATCTATTGCTCTGGGAGATGCAGCAGATTCAAATCCCAGGGACTGACTGAAAATTTTATTTATCAAGGAGGACGAATGCTCATGTAATTTATATTATACAGTATATAGGGTGTACAAAAAGAAACTTGAAAGTGAGGGAGGACATCTCAGTAATATTCAACTTATGAAGCAGGAGAACTTGAGAAAAAGCTCAACATTGCCTAAGTGATTTACATTTTTGCAGCACTGGTACAACTTCAAACCTTGAGAGGTGGAGAAAACTTGGAAATATAAATATATATTACATTACATTAGTGATTTCTATTCCGCCAATACCTTGCGGTTCAAGGCGGATTACATAAGATTTATCAGGAGTTATAAGAATTGTAACTTTACACAAGAATTGTCGGGAACTTGAGGCGATACATGTTGGGTAATTAGACACATTTTAGATTTGAAAGGGGTAGTGGGTGTGATGGGTGAGATTTGGAAGGAACTGGTTGTGTTAAACGGTGTCAGGTCAAAAACGGTGTCAGGTCAAAAGCGCGCCGGGACAAAGGCGCGCCCAGACAATTGAGCGCAGCGCGCGCCGCCGCGCCGCTCTAAATTACTGTTTTTAGTGCTCCGACGGGGGGGGGCGGGGGGGAAACCCCCCACTTTACTTAATAGACATCACACCGCGTTGTGGGAGCGTTATGGGGGGTGTGGGGGGTTGTAACCCCCCACATTTTACTGAAAACTGAACTTTTTCCCTGTTTTTAGGGAAAAAGTTCAGTTTACAGTAAAATGTGGAGGGTTACAATCCCCCAAACCCCCCATAACGCCGGCGCGATGTCTATTAAGTAAACTGGGGGGGGGGTTCCCCAACAAAACCCCCCGTCGGAGCCCCTAAAAACTGTAATTTAGAGCGGCGCGGCGGCGCGCGCTGTGCTCAATTGTCTTTCGCGCCGTTGTCTATGAACCGTGTTAAACAGGGTGGTTTTTTTTTGTTTTTTTAAATATTTTTATTAGCAATTGCAAAGGGACATACAACCAGAAGTGGAGAAAACAGAGATAGGCATAACAACCAGAGTGAGCAACAAGTGAGGCAAAATACAGAAATTCATTGGCTGGACGCCCTACACAAGGTTTTATGTATTTTTTGGAAGAGTAGGGTTTTAGTTTCTGTTTTGAAGGTTTTGTAGTCTGTGGTTGAGGAAAGCAAATTGGTGAGTTGTCTGTCCAGTTTTGCTGCTCTGGTGGCCAGTAGGTTGTCATATAGTTTTCTTCGTTTGACATTTTTTGTTGGTGGGTGTGTGAATAGTGAGTGGGTTTCTCCTGTGTCTGGTTGAGGTGGATTGAGTTAGTCGGTTGTTCCAGTAGGATGGGCTTTCTCCATTGATAGCTTTGAAAAATAGGAAGTAGAATTTGAAGTGTATTCTTGCTTGTATTGGGAGCCAGTGTGAATCATAGTATGCTTCTGTGATGTGGTCATATTTTTTTCAATGAGTAGATGAGTCTTAAGGCTGTATTTTGTATTGTTTGTAATTGCTTTATCATGGTCACTGGGCAACGGAGGTATAGTATGTTGCAGTAGTCAATTAGTCCAAGGATAAGAGATTGTACCAAAAGTTGGAATTGTTTCTTGTCGAAGAATTTTCGGATTTGTCTTAAGTTTCTCGTAGTCACGAATTATGCTTTTATTACCTTGTTGATTTGGGGTTGCATGGTACAGCCTCTGTCAATCAGTACTCCAAGAAGTTTTAGTGTGGTTGAATGGGGTATGAGATCGAGTTTATTGCTATGTTTGTTAAGGTTGGAGTTTTGCTGTTTTCTAGGAGGATGAAATTTGTTTTGTCAGGCATTATCAAAAAAGGTATCACTACCAGAACCATTATCAAAAAAGGTATCACTACCAGAACCAAGGAGGTTATCCTCCCGCTGTATAGGGCGATGGTGCGACCGCATCTGGAGTACTGCGTTCAATACTGGTCGCCGTTCCTTAAGAGAGGGTCCAGAGAAGAGGAACAAAAATGATAAAGGTCATGGAAAACCTTCCATATGCTGAGAGGCTGGAGAAGCTGGGGCTCTTTTCCCTGGAAAAACGGAGACTTAGAGGGGATATGATAGAAACTTACAAGATCATGAAGGGTATAGAGAAGGTAGAGAGGGACAGATTCTTCAAACTGGTGGGGGCAACAAAAACTAGAGGGCACTCAAAAAAAATGAAGGGAGACAGATTCAGAACAAATGCTAGGAAGTTCTTCTTCGCTCAGAGGGTGGTGGACACCTGAAATGCGCTTCCAGAAGAGGTGGTAGAGCAGAGTATGATTTTGGGTTTACAAAATGAGATTGGAAGAGTTCCTGAAGGAAAAGGGGATTGAAGGGTACAATTAGAGGGTTACTATACAATACAAAGCGCCCTTGAGTAATAGATCACTACAGGTCATTGACCTGGGGGGCTGCCGCGGGAGCGGACTGCTGGGCATGATGGACCTATGGTCTGACTCGGCAGAGGTGATGCTTAGGTTCTTATGTTCAGTCATCCATGTTGCTACTGTTTCGAGTGTTTTGTGTATTGTGCTTGTTATGGTGGCTCCTTTTACGAAGCCGAGTTAGCAGTTTTATCGCATGCACCTTTTTAGCGCATGCTAACCCACGCGCTAGCTGAAAAATTACTACCTGCTCAAGAGGAGGCGGCAGTGGTTAGCGCGGCCGGCAAATTAGCACGCGCTATTACGCTCATTAAACTGCTAACGCGGCTTCATAAAATGAGCCTTAAGGGGTCCTTTTACTAAGGCGCGCTACCCGTTTTTGTGCGTGCTAAATGCTAACACGTCCATTATAATCTATGGACGCGTTAGCATTTAGCGCACGCTAATATCTGGCATGCGCTAAATCGGCTAGAGGGGGTAAATTTCTGGTGCCTACCTTTGATGTGAATCAAGTTTCAAGTTTACTTTATTTTGATAGACCGCCAATCGTATAATCTGAGCAGTGTACATAAAAGTTTTACAAAAATATAAATACAGTACTCCCCCGAAATTCGCGAAGCTTGAAAAACTGCAACTGCGGTTTTTCGCCTGGCAAAAGGCAGGGAAGGCAGGAGAGGGCAGCTGGAGCGCCGGCGGGTGAAGGAAATCACTCGCGGTCTGCTTCGACCGCCTCTTCCTGTAGTAAAGTCGGGCTACACCAATCAGGAGCTGCTTTGACACGCAGCTCCTGATTGGCGTGGCCCGACTTTACTACAGGAAGAGGCGGTTGGAGCAGACCGCGAATGTGCGAGAGCGCGATTCGCGAACCGCGAATGTGCGAGAGCGCGATTCGCGAACCGCGAATGCGCGGGGGAACACTGTATAAGGGGAAACAAACCCAGACTATTAAAAACAATGAAAAAGATTACACTGAATACAAAAGTCGGGAAAAAAAGTTACAATATTAAAAATCAAAGGGCGTGGGAAAGGAACAAACCAGGAGGGAAGGATGAAAAAAAGGGAAACGTGATAAAAAAAATTAATGCTAAGGATTATATCTTGATTTAGGCCTGAAAAACATCTTTGAACAAAGAGATTTTAAGGCTTGATTTAAATTTTGAGGCACAGTTTTCTGGTCTAAGATCAATGGGGAGAGAATTTCACCGTGTAGGTGCTACGACTGAAAAGATAATCTCACCGATCTGGTGAATGAAGGTAATCGAGAGAAGACTTTGCTGAGTGGATCGGAGTAACCTTGAAGTTGCAAACGGAGTTAAGAATCTGTCGCATTTCCATAGGCGCTTTACTTTGCTTAACGCCCCTTCCGGCGCTGGCCACACTTACAGCGGTGTCAGGCATTGGAAATCGTCTACGGAGGTGTGATTTTAGTGCTGAATACTTAGGTGCTAGTAGGCGCCTTAAAAATCGGTGAAAAACGTCATTTGAACGGCTTTTTTTCACCGAGTTTGGCACCTAAAAACAGTGGCATAGCAAGGGTAAGTGGCGCCTGGGGGTGGTGACATACTCCCTTCCCCCCTGCTCCTTCCCGACCCCCATGCCGCACACGCGCTCCCTTTCTTTCCCCCGTACCTTTTTAATTTGCCAGGCAAGAGAAACAGCATGAACTTGCTGCCCGCATCGTGTCGGCTCTTCCTCTGATGTCACTTCCTGGACACAGGGCGAAGAAGTGATGTCAAACACGGGCAGCAAGTTTGAAATGCTGCTCGCGCAGGAAAAATTTAAGAGATACAAAGGCGTGGCCCCTTTACAAACACCGTGCCTGGGGCGGATCACGGGAAGGGGGGGGGACTGTGTTTAAGACTGTTTCATGTGCTATATGCTACACTCACACCTTTGAAAGGTTTTTGAATTTTTGGCGGGCTAATGTTTTTTGGTGGTTCCCACGTTGGCTACTATTGTTTCTCTGACTGCTGTGTCTTGATTGACACAAATTCGGACCTTACTTGTTTGTGGTCTTGAAGTGGAGTTTTTTGCCAGATGAAGTCGAACTGAGGCCTTTTCTCCACAATTTTTATTTTTGGGTGATTTTTGAACGAGTGGGTCTGTGTATGAGAGCAGTGAGTGGATCTTGTAGTGTCACGGTGGGTTTCCTGGTTGATTTCAATAGGGCATACTTTTGAGTTAAGATAGGATTATATATGTCCGTTCCTTAGATTTGTTTAGGCGGATCATCCCCCCCCCAAAAAAAAAAAATTGTCACTGTTTAGAGAATGCGGGCCTTATTGTCTTACTTGTTGGGGGGTGGGGGTAGTTTCAGTAGACTGGTGGCCTTTAATTTCCCTGAAAGGTCTGATGTGGAAGCGACAACACCTGCTAATTTTCTGGTTCAATTAGCTTTGAAACTTTTCTTGAAAGAATATGTCATTAATTTGAAGATTCCTAAGTATCCTGATGTATCTCAGGCAATGGAATAGAAAGGAAAGCAGGTTCTTTTCACTCAGCCTCAAATGCAGGCGGGAACAACGTTTATTCTCTGCTACCCATGTAAATGTATTTTCACCCTTCAGGGGGGCCGTGATATATTTTCTTTGAGCCTTCAAAGCTCTCAGCATTTGTTGCTAATAAGATCTCAGTAACTGCTAGCACCCCTCAGCGAACTTCTTGCTCCTTCTCTATATGAATTAGGAATCCTTTTACTCCATTATGGTTTTTTTGCAAGTTCTTTCTGGGTCGTCCCCACCCCCCCCACCCCCCACCATGGTTGTTTTTCCATCTCGGGTGGGCTCATTTTACTATACGAGGGAGTGCTGGAAAGTTCTCAGCGCAACCATTTTCCAGCGCAACTAAGAAGAGAACGAGGTGGATACGGTTCAATCAACGATCTGAAACAATGTCAAAACACAGAATTTTGTTTCTGCAGATTGGCACTTGATGAAATAAGATAACGCTCTTTTACAGCTATAGTGGCAAAATAACGCTCAGAATTTACACGCCTAAAGATAAGTTTACCAAGGACTGCTACTATCAATTGCTAACAACTTTTACTGCTACTATTTAAGTCTATTTCGGACTGCTATAGTTAGTATTTCTACCGCTAATAGCACTAACGGCTAGATTCACTAAGCAAACCAATCGGTTTGCGACCCCTTGACGAGCAAATTTCCCTCCGGCCTGATTCACTTACCTCTCCTGCGATCCGCTTCGAATCCGTGCATGCAAATGAGGAGAAACGCATGCAAATTGGACAGCGACCCGATTCACTATACAAAATTTCACATCGGACAGGGCTGGCCGATCAACGGAAGAAGCGACTGCTGGGGAGCAGTCGAAAACGTCCTTCCGACTCTCCTGTCAGCCCCGAGCTCCTGCAGCCCCGAACGCCTCCTGCAGCCCTGATCTGCCTGCCCCGGCTCTCGCGGTCCTGCACCCCTGGTCTTGCCTGCCCCGAATGCCTGCCTGACATGTCCTCTCTGCTCCCCCTGGCTCTGCCACCTTCCCTCCAGTGCGAGCCCGCGGGTTTAAAGCGGTGCTGCAGGCCGCAGTGCAGCCCTGCTTTATAACCATGGGCTCGCACTGAAGGGAAGGAGAGAAGAGGCTGCCACTACCGCATGGAAGCAGAAGAGTCAGGCCCGAACATGCCTGCCTGCCCCGAACACGTCTGCTCCGACTGCCTGTGCAAGCCCTTGGGTTTAACCCAAAGCGGGTTAAACCCACGGGCTGCAAAAGTTTAAAGTAAAAAAAAAAAAAGTTGCGTCTGGAACGGGTCTGCGCATGCGCACTGATCACGCATGCACGAGCCGTGCAGGCAGATGGGGGCATTCCTCCGATCACCCCCATCTGCTTATTTTTGTTTCCTGAATTTGTTCGACCTGCCCGGATCGGGCAGGTTGGTGAATCTTGACTTAACTGTGTTGATTGGACAATACATATGGTACTAACAGTTAAGTTTAAAATACCAGCTATAATACAAGCTTACAGGATGTTTTTATGTCAATGACTAGTATTTTAGCCCGTTACATTAACGGGTGCTAGCTGTCTGTCTTTCTTTCCCCCCCCACTTCCCTGTGCAGCAGCCACAGCAGCATTCCCTCCCCCTCCATGTCCCTGTGCAGCAGCATTTCCCCCACCCTACTTCCCTGTACAGCAGCATTTTGATCCCCCCCACTTCCCTGTGCAGCAGCCATAGCAGCAGCATTCCCTCCCCCCATACCACTTCCCTGTGCAGCAGTAGCATTCCCCCCCTTCCCTTCCGGCGGTCCTGCCCCTCCACACACACATACCCTGTACAGCAGCAGCATTTCCCTGCCTTCCCTGTGCAGAAGCAGCATTTCCCCCCACACACACACTTCCCTGTGCAGCATCAGCATTTCCCCCCACACTCCCTCCTGCCCCGAAGGTGCACATCCGCTCCCCCTCCCCCAAAGAAAAAGGCAGGAGGGATGCCACTCCCTCCTGCCCCGAAGGCACACGCTCTCTCCCCCTACCCAAAGAAAAAGGCAGGAGGGATGCCACTCCCTCCTGCCCCGAAGGCGCACGTCCGCTCCCCCTCCCCCAAAGAAAAAGGCAGGAGGGATGCCACTCCCTACTGCCCCGAAGGCGCACGCTCGCTCCCCCTCCCCCAAAGAAAAAGGCAGGAGGGATGCCACTCCCTACTGCCCCGAAGGCGCACGGCCACTCCCCCTCCCCCAAAGAAAAAGGCAGGAGGGATGCCACTCCCTCCTGCCCCCAAAGCGCATGCCCGCTCCCTCCCTTCTCCCTGAAAAATGGCATGAGGGATGCCCACTCCCTCCTGCCTGGAAATACCTCCCTCCTCCCCCCCCCCCCGTAAAAACAGCAGGAGGAGATCAAGGCTTTACAGATGTTTGGAGAGACAGGATGAGTTTGGAAACTGAGGCTATGACATCAGGCAGGTCAGACAGAGCTCAGAAGCATGGCTTTACTTGCAGCAGCAGGGTGAGAAAGAGTTCTGGAGGGAAGGGGTAAAACGCGGACCTCACGGACCTGACGGACCTCGCGGATCTAAACCTGCACGGCCTTAAAAACCTGAGGTCCGTGCCGCTTGTAGTTAGTTTCTGGCTCTGACAGACCTGGGTGACAATTTAGTGCTGACGGATCTGTCTCAGCATAGGAAGGGAAAAGTATTAGGATCCGTCAGCGCTAAAATTTCACCGAGGTCTCTCAGAACCTAAGTACAAGCAGCACGGACCTCAGATTTTTAAGGCTGTGCGGGTTTAGATCCGCGAGGTCGGTCAGGTCCGTGAGGTCCACGTTTTACCCCTTCCCAGTTCTGGAGAGGTAATTTAGGGTTACCAAATTTGTGAAATCAAAAAAAGAGGACGCATGCCTTGCCATGCCATTTGCCCCACCCCTCACCTAGATGGTTGCCTGATGTGTGCAGTCAGGGTGGTAGTAAGCTACAATTGATATATCATGGCGCCCACATGATATATCACATTTTCAGTTGTGAGTCTATAAAAATCTGAGTGGACCAATCTTTGAGTTGATAACTATGTGGAAACAACATCAAACAGTCCTCGAGCTCTAACAGATCTGAAGCATCGGGACAATTAACAAACACAAACCAAACACCAAAACAGAAGGATCTGTGGACTTTATTTCAAAGCCTAGCCAGAGAAACTAGCTCTCTTCCCTGTCCATAGTCAGGTTGAGTACCTTTCCTTCAGTCCCAGAGGTCTCAGCAACACATCCTCTACTTATCTTAAATCCATAGCATCCATTGCATTTGAGTTTCTCCTAGGACAAGCAGGATGAGTCAGCCACATATGGGTGTTGTCCCAACAGCTCCCAATTTGCGGAAACTAAAGGCGGAAACCAATTTGCGGAAACTAAAGAACCTACGTTACAGGTAAGTAACTACACTTTATTTCTTTAGAACCTGGCAGCCAATCCATAGCCTTTTCTTTTTCTCTTTCCCAGGGAACAGACAGTTGGGAGGAACTTCCTGGTACATCTTCTTTGTTGGTTGCCCATAATCATAGGACAGAGAGCATTATTTTATTTTGTCCCTTCATGCTAACTTGGACAACAGAACACTGGTTCACCAGCACTGTCCATGCAGTAAGTCCCTCCCGGATCCCGGCTGGCCTCCTCAATCTGTCCTCCTCTCTTCAGGCCTTGGTGGCTGTTGGCCATGTGCATAAAGTCCGAGGAGAAAGGAGGCTCTTTATGCTTGCCGCACAGCACGAACCACAAGACAAAGTGACTGTCGTGACCTGAGCTTACCTCTACTGCTGCATGCTGTGCCTGGAACTCCATATTTGACATCTGGAGCCAATCGTTTTGTAACACCCTCTCCTCTATATGAAAATATATATATATTTTTAGTAATAATCCACGAGCCACACCTAGGAAAAAGCAACATCTTAACCTTTGCAGTGAGCACTAGAATATCAATACACTCGAAAGGGTCCAGAGAAGAGCGACTAAGATGGTTAAGGGGCTGGAGGAGTTGCCGTACAATGAAAGATTACAGAAACTGGGCCTTTTCTCCCTAGAACAGAGGAGATTGAGAGGGGACATGATCGACACATTCAAGGTACTGAAGGGAATAGACTTAGTAGATAAAGACAGGTTGTTCACCCTCTCCAAGGTAGGGAGAACGAGAGGGCACTCTCTAAATTTGAAAGGGGATAGATTCCGTACAAATGTAAGGAAGTTCTTCTTCACCCAGAGAGTGGTGGAGAACTGGAACGCTCTTCCGGAGTCTGTCATAGGGGAAAACACCCTCCAGGGATTCAAGACAAAGTTAGACAAGTTCCGGCTGAACCAGAAGGTACGCAGGTAGGGCTAGTCTCAGGGCGCTGGTCTTTGACCAAGGGCCGCCACGTGAGCAGACTGCTGGGCACGATGGACCACCGGTCTGACCCAGCAGCGGCACTTCTTATGTTCTTATGTTCACTCATTGGAAAACTAAACAAGCCAAATTAGTACAGATTGATCCTTCACAGTCAATTCCAACAGAAAATATGTCTCTTTTTTGCATGCATAGAACACAGATACACTCTCACCCAGTATAGAATAAGTAACTGCAAACTAAAAATAGACTACGTGGGCAACATTGAAACTGCATCCTGAAGCCAGAATCTGCATACAATGCGATGCAGGTTCCCTAGTACTGTGTAAAATATAAAGCCGGAAGATGTAAATTTGAAAAGACTGACAAACACCAATCACCACATAGAAACAAAAATGGAAAACAAGATACCATGTTATTTGACAAATCCATTTTTTCCAATTAGCTTTCAGAGGCCAAAATCCCCTTCCTCGGGTCAGTGCTGCATACTGCATTCCTGACCTGAGGAAAGGGGTTTTGGTCTCTAAAAGCTGGTCAAAAATGTATTAAAATTAATCCAATAAAAAGATCACTTTATTTCCATTTTCAAATTATAAATATTAACACAGCTATAATACTACTTTATTCTCAAGCAAAAAAAAAATCAACAAAAACCCCAACAACTTTTTTCTACCTTGGTTCTCTCTGGGTTTCAGCTTTCCTCATCTCATTCTTGTCCTCGCTCTGTGCCCCTTCCTTATGGCTTGGCCCCCTTTCAGGATGGCAGCCTGAGCCCCCATCTCTCTGTGATCCAGCATTTCCCTTCTGTGTCCGTCAGAGTCACTATCCCACCTCTTTTCCAGCATCTTCATTATGTTGCTGTCCTTATCTTCCTCCAATGTTCACCACCTGCCTTCTCAATGTCTTTATCTCCCCCTTTTTTCAGCTTTGCTTCTGTGCCTCTATTTCATTCCCCTTTTCAGCACTGCCCCCTTCAGCATCGCTTCCTCTCTGTGTCCTTATCTCCCCTCCCCCTTTTCAGCATTGCCCCATCTGTATCCCCATCAACCCTCCATTTCAGTATTATCCCCCTCTGTGTGCCAATCTAGCCTCTTTCAGCATTGCCTCCCTCTATAAACCCATCTACCCCCCACCCCTTTCAGCATTGCTCCCTCTGTATACCTATCCTTATAGTTCCTGCTTGTCCCTTCTCTTCTCTATGTTTACTGTTTGTCTCCATTTTTAGCTTATCCCCTAATCTTTCTTTGTTCCTTCACTCTTTAGCCACCATATTTCCACCCTCCCTCCACTCCAGCCCAGCCCGGTATAACATCTTTTATTTCATTTCCCTCCCCCCTCTCTTTCTCCCCCCTTCCCCATGAGTCCTGCATCTGGCCCTCTCTCTTCCATCTGCACCTGCACTCACTTCCCCACGGCCCTCTTCGGCAACTCGGCAGCGATGGCGATCAAGACATGCCGCCGGTGTCGGGGCCTTCTCTCGGCGAGCCCTGCCTTTGTGGAAACAGGAAGTTGAAACAAAGCAGGCAGGACTCGCAGACGGAAGGCCCTGATGTCATCAGCCTGTCTTAATCACTGCCACTGCCGAGGGCCACAAGGAAGGGGGTGTGGGAGCAGGTAGAAGGGATAGGGCCAGATGTGAAGTTTGCTAGAAAAAGAAAGAGCTTTGGAGTATAGAGCCGACCCCGGCTGGGATGATTTCTTTTTCAGACTGCTGCTGTTGCCTCTGCCCCTGAAATGGTGCAAACTAGACTAAAGAGGCCAGTTGAAAAAGCTGCCCGATGCTCGACAGATCCCTCAAAAAGAGGACATGTTGGTGGAAACCCGGACGTTTGGTAGTTCTGGTGATGGGACATAAGCGCGCGAGACTTCGGTGCGCTGACGTTGCAGGGCAAACAATTTGGCGCAAGACCCCAGAGCGCTGCCTAAAAAGTTACTTTTAAAGAGCTCCGACGAGGATGTGTGTGGGGGAACCCCCCCATTTTACTTCATACTCTTCGCACTGGCGTTGGGGGGGGTTGCAACCCCCCCATATTATAGAGAAAACTTAACTTTTTCCTTAAAAATCGGGAAAAAGTTAGGTTTACTCTATAATGGAGGGTTCCACCCCCCCCCCCCACGGCAGCGCAAAGAGTATGAAGTAAACTGGGGGGGGGGGGTTCCCCCACACACACCTCACGTCGGAGCTCTTTAAAAGTAACTTTTTAGGCAGCGCTCTGGGGTCTTGCGCCGAATTGTCTGCGCTGCAATGTCGGCACGCCAAAGTCCCGCATGCGAATGACTATGAACCGGTAACCCTAAGGTAATTCAAGTTTCTATCACTGATTAGTTATACAGGGGTAGAGAACTCCGGTCCTCGAGAGCCGCATTCCAGTCGGGTTTTCAGGATTTCCCCAATGAATATGCCTTGAAAGCAGTGCATGCACATAGATCTCCTGCATATTCATTGGGGAAATCCTGAAAACCCGACTGGAATACGGCTCTCGAGGACCGGAGTTCCCTACCCCTGGCTTAGTAGGACGATTAAGGGGAGTTTACAGACAAAGTCTTGCTTCAAGGACAGCAGATCGAGTTTCATAATGCTTTACAGTGATAAAGAGTTTTAAAGCTGAGAGGCTGCAGAGACAATGACAGCCAGGTTTTACTATAGTAAAATCTGGACCCCCCCCTAGACCCGCTCCCCTAGGCCCGCCCAGTTCTATTAAACTCCGCCCTGTTATGCCCCATCCACGCCCCCGACGCCACCCTAGCCCGCAGCCTGTTCTCATCGGGCAGGAGGAGATCCACGCCTGCGCGGGTGTCACACAATGAAGTCACACGCACGTGCGCATGTGCGTGATATCTGCGCCTGCGTGGATTTCTTCCAGCCCGACACGATATAGAGGAAGTTTTTCAAAACCCAGGCAAAGTGCCGGGTTTTGAAAAGCCGTCCGGACCCCTGGCCATGTTCTCAAAAAGAGGAAATCCGGACGTCCGGTAACCCCTAGCTTAGACTCACTAACGGACTAAGAAAACTCACAAAATAAGCAGAGCTGAGAGAGAGATCCAGGCTTTGGAGAGATAGGGAGAGTCTGGAAACGGAGGCTATCAAATCAAGCTCAGAAGTGGGGCTTTACTCACAGCAGCAGGATGAGGAAGAGAAAGGAACAAGTGGACGCCCTATTCAGAAAGGGTTTTCTTACTCTCTGGAAACTCAGAACCATTAAATCATACTTCGATACGTCAGCATTCAGAATCCTAGTGCAATCCCTCGTACTAAGTCAACTTGACTACTGCAACATAGCCTATTTAGCAATCTCACAAAAGAATATGAGACGTCTTCAAATAATGCAAAATGCTGCGGTCAGACTTATCTTCGGACTGAAGGAATTCGACCACGTGACACCCTACTATCGGCAGCTGCACTGGCTACCAACGGAAGCCCGAGTAAGGTTTAAATTTGCCTGCCTCTGCTTCAAAGTACTATACGGCCTGACCCCCCAAGTACATAACGGACCTTTTCGCATTTTCTAATACCAAACGCAAGAGAAACACACACTCAAACTTCGTTTCCCCTCCAGTTAGAGGCTGCAAAATGAAAAAAACACCACGAACACCTTCTCTCTCACCAAGCAGTCCTATGGGGTAAAGACCTAGATCAACTGCTTTCGCCCACTACATACGGGGAATTTAGGAAACGCCTAAAAACATACCTGTTCCAGAAATACCTAAACAATTGACCCGCTCTCCCCTCTCTCTCCCCAATAACAGTCCCCCCTACCCCCTACCTTTACCCCCCCCCCTCCTTAGCCCACCTGAATTTGACGGTACTGTGATACATATAAACTGTTATCTACAGCTTATCGTAATTTTTCGTTGTTATTTATTCCAAACAGGTCCTGTCGGACATTACCTACCAAAATGTACATCTTATACTCTTGCTCAGAAAATTGTATTTCTATACTCTTGCTTTCTTAAAGTCTCTGCTCTCTGTATTTACTCTGATTATCTGCATATTGTATTTCGCTGAATGTCCAGCTATCTTGATTGTAAACCGCCTAGAAGTCGCAAGATTATGGCGGCATAGAAGAATAAAGTTATTATTATTATTACTATCTAGGGAGGTAATTAATTAAGAATTTCAAAGCATGCATTACGATTTCCCCAAATAACCAATGTTGACAAATCACGATCGAGTGCTGCTAGCCACTCCACAAAGCTCAGGATGCCAGACGGGGACTTAAGCTAAAGAAATACCAAATGACTTCACTATTTATGATCACAGATTCTGAAATATCAGACTGGAAATAATTCATAGGTCTGAGACAGATTGGAACGAGATACTAATGCCACTTCATTCCCCTTCCCACATTCATAGTTTATCTTGGAAGCTGTAGATCTCATAGGACTGATGGAACAGGACAAAAAAATAATACATTTGGAGCGCTTGCAGGGGAGAGGCAAGAGGGAAATGCTCGGAGCTGCTCAGAGGCTGGGTCCAAGCACAGAGCCCGTGAGCCTCAGAGAAATGAGAGACAATTAGCTTTGCTATTCATTTACAGTGATACCTCGGTTTGCGAGTGCACCGTTTTCCGAGTGTTTTGCAAGACGAGCAACACATTTGCAAAATCGGTGCCTCGGAAACCAAGCGTACCTCGATTTACAAGCCCCCCCTCCCACCGCAATCCGGCACCCTCCCCACCGCGATCCGGCACCCTCCGCTCGCATCGCACCCCCTCCCCACCGTGATCCGGCATCCCCCAGGCTTCCACCCACCCACCCGATCACATTTCTTACCCCCGTTTGGCACCGGCACCAATGCACAGGACATGCCGGTGCCCGAAGATCTGCCTCCTTTGCGCTGGGCCTTGAGCATCTGCGCATGCTCAAGGCCTTCAGGTTCTCATTCTCTTCGAGATTTGAGAATCTCGGAGAGAACGGGAATCAGAAGGCCTTGAGCATGCGCAGATGCTCAAGGCCCAGCGTGAAAGAGGCAGATCTTCGGGCACCGGCACCGGCATGTCCTGTGCGTTGGTGCCGGTGCCGGTGCCAAACGGGGGTAAGAAATGTGATCGGGTGGGTGGGTGGATGCCTGGGGAATGCCGGATCGCAGCGGGGAGGGGTGCGACGCGAGCGGAGGAGGGGGTTTCCGGATCGCGGTGGGGGGAGGGTCGCCGGATCGCGGGAGGGGCGAAATGAGTGGGGGGATGGCCACTGTTCCCTCTAAGCTGAGCAGGTGTCCTCCAGCTGCATTGCTACCACTAGGGGGTGGAATATTTTCAGTCGCTAAGGACAGGTATGTTCCCTGGAGTCCTGCAGAACTTGCCTGTCCCTCACAATTGAAAAATGTGACAGTAAAACAGCACCCTCTATTGGTGAGACTGTGGGTGGAGGACTCCTGCTCAGCTTAGAGGGAACACTAGGCGGATCATGCGGGGGGGAGCCTTCATGAGCGGGGGGAGCAATGCCGCTGGCCTCGGTGGGGGGGGGGGGGAACGGATCAAAGCGAGTTTCCATTATTTCCTATGGGGAAACTCGCTTTGATATACGAGTATTTTGGTTTACGAGCAAGGTACCACTGTATATTTATATTTAATTTAATTTACCTTATATAAACAACATCTGATAAGAAAAGTTGGACATACAGTATTCCCCGCAAATTTGCGGTTCGCAAATCGCGGAGACACACGCAAAATATCTGCCCCATTAAAAAAAATTAATAAAAGATAGGCAGAAGAAGGAGAGTGCGACTTTCGTTTGGCGGTGTCCCATGCGCAGTAGAGCGTGCGGCAGTTTCCCCATCAGTAGGAGCCTGCGGCGGTTTAAACATTGCTTTTCTTCCACGATGCTGTGACCCCGATACCACTGCAGACCACCCTGAAAATTGAGTAAAAGGTAAAATGAAGGGAGAAGGGCTACTGCTGGACAGGGGGAGCAGGGAAGGGGTGCTGCTGGACAGGGATGGGGGAAAAAGGAAAAGAGAAGGGCTACTGCTGGACAGGGGGAGCAGGGAAGGGGTGCTGATGGACAGGGAGTAGATAAAAGGAAGGGAGAAGGGCTACTGATGGACAGGGGGGAGGTAAAAGGAAGGGAGAAGGGCTACTGATGGACAGGGGGAGCAGGGAAGGGGTGCATATGGACAGGGGGGAGGTAAAAGGAAGGGAGAAGGGGTGCTGATGGACAGGGAGTAGATAAAAGGAAGGGAGAAGGGCTACTGATGGACAGGGGGGAGGTAAAAGGAAGGGAGAAGGGCTACTGATGGACAGGGGGAGTAGGGAAGGGGTGCTGATGGACAGGGGGTAGGTAAAAGGAAGGGAGAAGGGCTACTGATGGACAGGGGGAGGTAAAAGGAAGGGAGAAGGGCTACTGATGGACAGGGGGAGCAGGGAAGGGATGCATATGGACAGGGGGGAGGTAAAAGGAAGGGAGAAGGGCTACTGATGGACAGGGGGAGCAGGGAAGGGGTGCATATGGACAGGGGGGAGTAAAAGGAAGGGAGAAGGGCTACTGATTGGCAGGGGGAAGGTAAAAGGAAGGGAGAAGGGCTACTGATGGACAGGGGGGAGCAGGGAAGGGCTACTGCTGGACAGGGGGAGCAGGCAAGGGGTGGTGGAGGATAGCCAAGGAAAGAGAGAGACAGAAAGAAAGAAGGACAGACAGACAGACAGCAGCCAAGGGGAGAGAGAGAAAGAAAGAAAGGCAGACACACACATCTATTCTAATGTAATGTGCATAAAGACTAGTTATTTATCAACTATAATACAACTCACCATAAAGCAGAATCAGTTGGAGCTCTGATCTTGTTTCCCTGCAACTAGACAGTCCCATCTGGGAGTGATGGGAGGCGATGACACCCGAAGTGTGTTCCTTCTATCCAGTCTTCTCCGTAATCTCGTTTTGGCTGCCATGACTTCAATTCAGAATGGATGGAGATGTGAAGTTTTCTCCAACATACTTTTCAGGCCTTTTTCAAAAAAATCTTGCCAGCGACGTTTGTTTTTAACTAACGACTGGCGCGAGCTAAATGCTAAGGCGCCCATTATATTCAATGGGCGCCTTAGCATTTAGCGCACAGTAATCCTTAGTGTGCGCTAAATCGGTTAGCGCGCCTTAGTAAAAGGCCCCCTTATTGTGGCTAGAGTTAGCGTGTGGGCTTACCGAAAAAAAAACTGTGACTGAGACAAGTGTGAGGAAGAAGCACAGACGGAAACGATCACCTTGCAAACGAATGTACAGGCAGTCCGCAGGTAAAGGTACCATATTTTTCTCTGTGAAACACCGGACACATGATCTTGTCCCGTTCCACCTCCAACAACACCCAGGGCGGAGCCCGAGGCAACTGAGCCAGTCAGGGCCTTAAGCCCCGCCCCATGCATCACATGATGCACCGGGGAGGGGCCTAAGGCCCGCACTGCTGACGGCAGCTAGCGGAGGAGGAGGAGGGACAGAGCACTCCTCCTGCTCCCGACTTAAAAGTATGGGGTGGAGGGGTGACAGTGGAGCGACCTGACCCAACCCAACAGAGGGGGGGCCCAATGGCAGGAAGGAGTGGGTATCCCTCTTGCCATATTTGTGTGGGGGGAGAGTCTGGTGGCAGGAGGGAGTGGGCATCCCAACTGCCATATTGTGGCAATTGTCATTGGGGAGGGCTTTTTGCGGAGGCGGTGGGGGATATATATATATTTTTTTTATAGGACAGATATTTTGCACATGTAATACATGCAAAATATCTGTGCCATTAAAAAAAAAAAAATTATACCAGCAGACCTGTCAGTAACACAGATACCGACAGGTCTACAGCAGTCGGGTTTTAGGATCGTAAACCCGATGCAAAATAGCCAAGCAAATGTAAGTGAATCAATCGCTTGGCTATTTTGTATGGGGTTTCAGAAATTTGCATGTCCGGATTAGAAAATGGGTGATTGAGAGGGTAAACACACGGTGGGCCCTTTTGTGAATTGGGTCGGTTAGCAGCGATCGCCGATCGCCGACTTTAGTGAGTCGGGGCCATTGTCAGTGGATAGCGATAGAAAATTGAATTTTCTCACCTGAAGGAGGCAGCAATGTCAGGAGGCAGGTAGAACAAAATCCCCTCAAAACTCCACTAGGGTGCGTGCGTTTCCTATTGGCGCACATGGATATGCATGCGCGCACATAAATGTGACGGCACCAGGCATGCAGGCACACGCGCCCCAGCGGAGCTTCGTGGTAGAGGTCTGCACGGAAACGGAGATCGCGGGGATTCCGCGGGTCCCACGGGAGTTCCGCAGGAATCCCCCCTAACCCATGGAACTCCCACAGGGACCCCCCTTCTGGCCCACGGGACTCCCACAGGGACCCCCCTCTAGCCAACGGGACTCCCAAGGGGATGGAACGCTTTGGAAGCAGGGTTCGTCCATATAATATAAAGGACACGTCAGCCTTAGTAAAAGAGGGGGTTTATAAGTTAATTACCTGAACAGAAAATAAAAAAAGGGTTCCACCAAAGAGATTCCACAAGGAAAACAGCAGCGCAAACAGAAAAGAAACTGTGGAATTGATGATCCTGTCAGAAGAAATTGCTGCTTTTTATGGGGACGGGTGGGGATGGAGGTAATTCCTTGCGGGGATGGGTGGGGACGGAGAGGATCCTGGTGGGGACGGGTGGGGATGGAGAGGATCCTGGCGGGAATGGGTGGGGACAGAGAGGATCCTGGCGGGGATGGGTGGGGACGGAGAGGATCCTGGTGGGGACGGGTGGGGATGGAGAGGATCCTGGTGGGGATGGGTGGGGACAGAGAGGATTCTGGCGGGGATGGGTGGGGACGGAGAGGATCCTGGCGAGGACAGGTGGAGACGGAGAGGATCCTGGCGGGGATGGGTGGGGATGGAGAGGATCCTGGCGGGGACGGGTGGGGACGGAGAGGATCCTGGTGGGGACGGGTGGGGTCAGAGAGGATCCTGGCGGGGACGGGCAGGGATGGGTGGGATTTCTGTCCCCGTGCAACTCTCTACTTCGTGGGTGCTTTTTTCTACCTGCCTCCCGACGGTGCCACGACCTTCCGGTGAGCAAATTCAATTTTCCAGCCTGTGCGTTGGAGGCCAGTGGACTTGCACTGCCTGAGCTGACATACAGTATGAAGCAGTTCTTGAGAAAAGAGCGTATTTTTACTTTCAGTGTATTAAAGGCTCCGTCTCACCCTCTGATGATTTTAAGATTTAGAAAGAGAAGTGAAGGTTACCCTGCAGCGACATGTTAAAAGGAATACAGATGTTCGTTGAATGCAAAAATCTATTGACAATTCCTACCTCAAAAGAAAGCAAGCATTATCATTCACTGCTTCAGTGCATATAAGACTATTATTTTGAAGCAATGGAACGTGCGGTGGATTGATCCTGCATCCCACGCGCCTTCATTGTCTGCCTTTAAAAGGACACAAAAGATAAGGGGACGCGCCGGCCCGTTCGGCCTGTAGATCAATTCATCTCGGATGCGAGACCACAACTCTCGCGGACCCGCAGATATGAAACGCAGGATTTGTTTCCGCCTGATGAAGACAGAGGCTCCAACAGTTGATCGCTATCTGGGCAATCAGCATTTTTGCCTTGACTGTGTAATTTACAGTTATTGATCGAGTTCAGCCTCTGCGACAGGGAGTTGAGTTCGACTATTAATTCAGTGAGAACAGTGCTGGATGTACAAGTTTGATGCTATCTACCTGAGGGGACTAAACAATGCACCTGATTGAGCTGTATTTCTATGAGATATTTTTGCTTTGACATCTCTCTCTATATTCAACTATTGAAGCTTTTTTTTTCCCCCTTTCCATTGTACGCGTTTATATTGCTGTCTGATTGGATCTTGATTGAACAACAGGGCATTGCCTTCAAAAGGCAATACTACACACACATTTCAGAGGCTGAGATTAAAGCTCCTGACAGTAGCACTATAGAAAAGGTTACCAAGCTGCAGAAAGCCTTGTCACGTACTTACTGAGGCTTAAATGGAGGACTGTGGGCACTGGCATAGTGAGGGTGAGAGGCGCCCCTCCCCGCCCTCTTCTCCACCCCACTCCCATCTCTTTCCCCGCCGCCTCCTGTCGCATGCCCCTTCCCTCCCCCGCACCTCTTTAACGTTTGCGGTGCGAGCAGCAACCGCAACCTGCTGCTCGCACCAGCGTCGGCTCTTCCTCTGACGTCACATCCTAGGTGCGGGTCCAGGAAGTGACATCAGAGGAAGAGCCGACGCTGGCCCGAGCAGCAGGTTAGGGTTACTGCTTGCACTGCAAATGTTAAAGAGATATGAGGAGAGGGAAACGGCGCACAAGCGGTAGAGGGCGGGGCAGGGGCAGAGAGGAGAACGGGTACTGGCGCCCCCACCAAGACGGCGCATAGGGCGGACCGCCCCCCCCCTTTAATATACCACTGACTGGGACATGTTGAGGCATCTCGTGGTACTTTTGAAATGTGTTTGTGGTTGGGGAGTAAGGTTATGGATTAAAGACTACAGTACTCCCCCAAAATTTGCGGGGGTTCCGTTCCAGGAACCCCCACGAATTAAAAAAAACCCCGCAAATGTGGTTTTTCATCTGTCAAAAGGCAGAGGAGGCAGGAGAGGGCAGCTGGAGCACCGGCGGGTGAAGGAAATCATTCGCGGTCTGCTCCGACCGCCTCTTCCTGTAGTACATGCGGGCTACACCAATCAGGATCTGCTTTGACACGCAGCTCCTGATTGGTGTAGCCCGACTTTACTACAGGAAGAGGCGGTCGGAGCAGACTGCGAGTGAGTGAGTCAGCGAATCGTGAATTCGTGGGGGAATACTGTATATCAAAAAGGTGGGTTTTCATTCTGCATTTAAACGAGGGAAGGGAAGGGGCTTGGCAGACAAACTCAGGCAGTTTATTCCAGGCATAGAGAGCAGCTAGATGACAATTATACACCACCCCCTCTTTTACTAAGGTGCGCTAGGCTTTTTAGCACACGGTAAATATTACAGCAAGCTAATTAGGTGCTAAACGCTAACGCATGCATGTTATCCTATGGACACGTTAGCGATTAGTGCATGCGTTGATTTAGCGTACACTAAAACGCTTAGTGCACCTTTGTAAAAGAGAGCCAAGTGGTTTATGGAGTAGCTCCTTGTTATTTGGTGCAAAGTTTTGAAGAAGCATTTGCCATCTTTCCCTTTGAGATCTCTGTACATGAGATGCTTTATATGAAAACATGGGTGACAGCAATTTCAGTTATGGAATGCCTTATCAGGCTCTTTAAGGCTCTCTTTTACTGGCTTCCGGTGATTTCTAGGATTCACTTTAAATGTACCTGCCTAATTTTCAAGATCCTACATGGCATTCTTCCTCTCCTAATCTCATTATCCTGGAATTCTTCAAGACCTGACACTACCAGATCCACCCACATACTCAAACTATCCTTCCCCTCGTTAAATGGCGTCATGTATGCAATTAAATGAGGGAAATCCCTTTTCTTCAAATTCACTGAGCTTTGGAACAACCTCCCTGCCCCGCTGCGGAACCTAGGCTCATTCCAATTATTCCGAAAGTATCTGAAAACCAGGCTTTTCTCTATTGAAAATGTAAAGCTAGCTATCCTCTTCATAACCTCTAATTTCTTATTATGTCCTTCCCTCATTTATTGAATTACCTGTAAACCATGCCGAGCTCTATCTTTATGGAGATGATACAAACTTAAGGTTTAGTTTAGTTTCTCTTCCTCTCTTTCTTTTCTCTCTCTCTCTCTCTTTTTCTCTCTAACTCTTCCTCTTTTTTCTCTCTCTCTCTCTTCCTCTCTTTTTTCTTTCTCTCTTCTTCTCTTTCTTTTTTTCTCTCTCTCTTCCTCTGTCTCTTCTTTTTTTCCTCTCTTTCTCTTTCTCATTCTCATTAAAAGATGTTATGTATGCAGGTAAATTAGGGAATTCCCTTTTCTTCAAATTCACTGAGCTTTGGAACAACCTCCCTGCCCCGCTGCGGAACCTAGGCTCATTCCAATTATTCCGAAAGCATCTGAAAACCAGGCTTTTCTCTATTGAAAATGTAAAGCTAGCTATCCTCTTCATAACCTCTAATTTCTTATTATGTCCTTCCCTCATTTATTGAATTACCTGTAAACCATGCCGAGCTCTATCTTTATGGAGATGATACAAACTTAAGGTTTAGTTTAGTTTCTCTTCCTCTCTTTTTTTATTCTCTCTCTCTCTTTTACTCTCTCTAACTCTTCCTCTTTTTTTTCTCTCTTTCTTTTTCTCTCTGTCTCTTCTTTTTTCTCTTTCTCTTCTTTTTTTCTCTCTTTCTCTTTCTCATTAAAAGGCATCATGTATGCAGGTAAATGAGGGAAATCCCTTTTCTTCAAATTCACTGAGCTTTGGAACAACCTCCCTGCCCCGCTGCGGAACCTAGGCTCATTCCAATTATTCTGAAAGCATCTGAAAACCAGGCTTTTCTCTATTGAAAATGTAAAGCTAGCTATCCTCTTCATAACCTCTAATTTCTTATTATGTCCTTCCCTCATTTATTGAATTACATGTAAACCATGCCGAGTTCTATCTTTATGGAGATGATACAAACTTAAGGTTTAGTTTAGTTTCTCTTCCTCTCTTTCTTTTCTCTCTCTCTCTCTCTTTTTCTCTCTAACTCTTCCTCTTTTTTCTCTCTCTCTCTCTTCCTCTCTTTTTTCTTTCTCTCTTCTTCTCTTTCTTTTTTTCTCTCTCTCTTCCTCTGTCTCTTCTTTTTTTCCTCTCTTTCTCTTTCTCATTCTCATTAAAAGATGTCATGTATGAAGTAAATAAGGGAATTCCCTTTTCTTCAAATTCACTGAGCTTTGGAACAACCTCCCTGCCCCGCTGCGGAACCTAGGCTCATTCCAATTATTCCAAAAGCATCTGAAAACCTGGATTTTCTCCAAAACGTAAAGCTATCTATTGAAAATGTAAAGCTAGCTATCCTCTTCATAACCTCTAATTTCTTATTATGTCCTTCCCTCATTTATTGAATTACCTGTAAACCATGCCGAGCTCTATCTTTATGGAGATGATACAAACTTAAGGTTTAGTTTAGTTTCTCTTCCTCTCTTTTTTTATTCTCTCTCTCTTTTACTCTCTCTAACTCTTCCTCTTTTTTTTCTCTCTTTCTTTTTCTCTCTGTCTCTTCTTTTTTCTCTTTCTCTTCTTTTTTTCTCTCTTTCTCTTTCTCATTAAAAGGCATCATGTATGCAGGTAAATTAGGGAAATCCCTTTTCTTCAAATTCACTGAGCTTTGGAATAACCTCCCTGCCCCGCTGCGGAACCTAGGCTCATTCCAATTATTCTGAAAGCATCTGAAAACCAGGCTTTTCTCTATTTAAAATGTAAAGCTAGCTATCCTCTTCATAACCTCTAATTTCTTATTATGTCCTTCCCTCATTTATTGAATTACCTGTAAACCATGCTGAGCTCTATCTTTATGGAGATGATGTGGTATACAAACTTAAGGTTTAGTTTAGCTTCTCTACCTCTCTTTTTTTTTTTTTCTCTCTCTTCTCCTCGTTTTTCTCTCTTTTCCTCTCTTCTTTTCTCTCTCTCTTCCTCTCTTTTTTTCTCTCTCTCTCTTCTTTTTTCTCTTTCTCTTCTTAAGGTTTAGTTTAGGAGCAAAAAAACGGACCAATCATCAAACAATTCTTTTTACTGGGTGAGCAGAGAATTAAAATGAAAAATGTCATCTCTGCTCTGTCTGGATTATTACGGATGTAATTTGTAACCCGTTCTGGGCTCTTTTGGGAGGACGGGCTAAAAATCGAATAAATAAATAAATAAATTAGATCAAGGAAATGCGCTAGATATAGGGCTCCTTTTACTAAGCCGTGTTAGGGAATAGCGTGCACTAAATTGCCCCGCGCGCTAGACGCTAATGCCAGCATTGAGTTGGCATTAGTTCTAGTCATGTAGTATGGGTTTAGTGCATGCTAAAAACGCTAACGCAGCTTAGTAAAAGGAGCCCATAATTTACTTAGATTTCAACAAAGCCTCCCTATTGTACTACCCTTAGACGTCTATCGATCCTATTCACAGATGATCTAGAAACAGGGATGAAGTGCGAAGTAATAAAATTCGCAGACGACACCAAACTATTTAATGGGGTTAGGACTATAGAAGACTGCGAAGATTTACAAAGGGACTTGAACAAACTAGGGGAGTGGGCGATGAGATGGCAGATGAAGTTCAACGTAGAGAAATGTAAAGTCTTACACGTAGGAAACAGAAACCCGAGGTACAGCTACGCGATGGGAGGGCTGTTATTGATTGAGAGTTCCCAAGAAAGGGACTTGGGGTAATAATAATAATAATAATTTATTTCTTATATACCGCTATACCGTGAAGTTCAAAGCGGTTTACAGTAAAGATACATTTTGTCAGGACATGGGATACAAGGGGAGAGAGGGAAAGAGTTAATAATAATAATAATAACAGTTTATATACCTCAATACCGTTAAGTTCTATGCGGTTTACAATAGATTAAGCGAGGTACAAATTGATTGAATTTAAGAGGGGGGAAGAGGAGAGTTAATAGGACCGGAAATGCGTTGTTGAGGAGAAAGAGATTAATAGGACAGAGGAAACACTATGGAGGAGAAAGAAGATGAGTGGGTCAGTTTTCTAGATACTTTAGGAACAGTTGAGTTTTTAGACGTTTTCTGAATTCCTCATAAGTCGTGGGCAAAAGCAGTTGATCTAGGTCTTTACCCCCACAATGTTGCTTGATGTGAAAGAAGGTGTTCATGGTGTTTTTTCAGTTTACAACCTCTAACTGGGGGGGAAACGAAGTAGGAATGAGAGCTTCTCTTGTGTCTGTTGGCAGAGAAGGAGAAAAGGTCAATTATTTATGTAGGGCAAGTCCGTTTAGCTCTTTAAAGCAGAAGCAGGCAAATTTAAACTTTATGCATGCTTCCATCGGTAGTCAATGTAACTGCCGGTAGTAGGGTGATACATGATCTAATTTCTTTAGTCCGAAGATTAATCTGACCGCTGCATTTTGCATTAGTTGTACCCATCACATATTTTTTTGGGGAAAATATTTGAGTTAGTCTCAAATCTAGAATTGGGGGTGGCGAGGTAGAGAGGAGAGCCGTAGCGAGGATGAGGTGGGTTTGGAATTTAGAATTTGTTAAACAATCGAGTTTTCAGGGATTTTCTAAAACCTGCGTATGTAGTGGCCTCAAGTATGGGTTTTCCAAGCCAAGTGTTCAGCCTAGCTGCCTGGAATGATAACATTCTATCTAGAAACTTTTTGTATTGGTAAGATTTCAGGGAGGGGTAATTAAATAGGTTTATTCTGCGAGTGCTCTTGTTTGAACCGTTGAGAAAGAACTGGGAGATTAGGTAAGTTGGAAGTATCCCAAAGAGAGCTTTGTAACAAATACAAGCAAATTTGAAGATGACTCTGGATTCTACGGGTAACCAGTGGAGTTTCTGATAGTAAGGGGTAATGTGTTCCCATTTTTTTAAACCGTGGATTAGTCGGATCGCGGTGTTCTGAATTAATCTCAGTTTGTTGAGGTTCTTTTTATAAGTGGACATGACAATGAAGCCGTTGGCACAATGCGCAGCGGCCACTAAGAAAGCGAATAGAATGCTAGGAATAATCAAAAGGGGTATTACAAGCAGAACAAAAGAAGTTATCCTGCCGTTGTATCGGGCGATGATGCACCCGCATCTGGAGTACTGTGTCCATTATTGGTCGCCGTACCTTAAGAAGGATATGGCGATACTCAAGAGGGTTCAGAAGAGAGCGACACATTTGATAAAAGGTATGGAAAACCGTTCATACGCTGGAAGATTGGAGAAACTGGGGCTTTTTTCCCTGGAGAAGCGGAGACTTAGAGGGGATATGATAGAGACTTAAAAAATCATGAAGGGCATAGAAAAAGTGGAGAGGGACAGATTCTTCAAGCTTTCGAAAACTACAAGAACGAGAGGTTATTTGAAAAAATTAAAAGGGGACAGATTCAGAACCAATGCTAGGAAGTTCTTCTTCACCCAACGGGTGGTAGACACCTGGAATGCGCTTCCAGATGGCGTGATAGGACAGGGTACGGTATTGCAGTTCAAGAAGGGATTAGACAATTTCCTGAAGGAAAAGGGGATAGAAAGGGATAGATAGAGGATTACTATACAGGTCCTGGACCTGATGGGCCGCCGCATGAGCGGACTCCTGGGCGTGATGGACCTCTGGTCTGACCCAGCAGAGGCATTACTTATGATCTTATGTTTATGGAGTTCATCCCCTTACCTTTTTTATTTGTTAATGTTCGTCTGTCCATCTCATTAAAGATGTACAACCCCTGGTTTTAACCTATGTGCTCCGCTTAGAAACTTGATAAGCGGAATAACAAATTTGAAATAAACTTGGAAACTCGGTTCCTCATAGGAGGCTCTTGAAAAACCTTGACCGGCAGTAGTTATGACCCAAAGTGGTAGAATGAATTAGAAACTGCTTGATGGACAGACATCAGAGGGTGGCGGGTAATGGAATTTGCTCAGAGGAAGGAAAGATGAGTAGTGGAGTGCCTCAAGAATTGGTGCTGGGACCGATTCTGTTCAATATGTTTGTGAGAGATATTGCCAAAGGGTGAGAGATATTGCCAAAGGGTTTTCCTTCTTGCAAATGATACTAAGGGCTAGATTCACTAAGCAAGCCAATTGTGTACTGATCGGTTTGTGACCCCTTTGCAACCCGATTTCCATCCAACCCGATTCACTAACCTCGGTGTTTAAGAGCCAACTTCTGTAGGCGCATGAAAACATTTGTTGTTGCAATGAGCGTGTTTGGTCCCACTGAAAAATATGAGCTCTCCTCGAACTTGTTTCTGATGCTAAAGCCTCATTCAATTGCAGCACTCTTGTGGGTTTTTTTAAATTGCTATTCAGAGTATTCAGGAAATGTACTCAACCAGTAAAATCGTATTTCAGATCATAAATCGATCGTTTTACCTATTGCTCTTTTTTTTTTCTTTCAGTTCCCTGGGAATCTCTGGGAACAGTCTTTTAGTGGAACACCATTACTTCTACAGATCATCCCGTATCTTAATTAGTACTGCACACTGTACAATTAAATACCTCTGACCCTCATGCCTCACCAGCTAATGTTTTGTGAACATTTTGCATTCAGGCTTCTTGACAAACAAAAGCTTTTGACTTCGTAAAAGAACAGATGATATTCAATTTAATTACTAAGCATCCTCTTGTCCTTGTCTCCATTAAGGAACTGTGCGTTCCTTCCCATTCGTTTTTTGGTTAACAAAAGGACTATAGTTATGGCTATTCAAGCCTATCAAGGTAACTGAATGTGCAGCCCTCGCTTTAAAAATTTGGGCAGCGCATATCTTGCATGAATGTCCATTAAAGTCTACGAATCCAATATTTTACGCTTGGTGTCATCTCCAGGAGATGCTTTGGATGGTTTTGAGGTAGCCACTGTATCGATGAAAGAACAAAAACTAGGCTCTGCTTAACAAGATTACCTTAATCGAGATTTCAATTGCAGAATCATGACTTCTCTCCCCATGCCAGTCCACCTTTGGCAACCTCCCTAAGTCCTAAATCCCTCCTTGGGTCTAAACTGCCATGATATGTCCCTAGTAGACCTCTCAAACCTGTCCCCAATCTACTTCTTGTGCATACAAAGGGTCCATGGGGACTGGTGGTCCTTTTGTGTCAACATTAAGGTCTCCTAAAAAAGCTACCTAGAACTCTAGTGGTAATATTGTGGTATTACTGCTAGGATTCTCTATGGTCACTTCCTGATTATTGAGGCAGGAGTGAATGAGCACTGTTCTTGCCCCCAAGGGTACCCAAAAGCCTGCAAAGTGGATTTGAAGGACGAGGTTAATGTATTGTGGTTATATCTTTGCAACTTAGATCCTTGAGCAGAGTTTGAGTCTTACTAAACTAAATCTTAAGCTTATATACCACATCTTCTCTATAAGGATAGAGCTCGACACGATTTACAAAAAATTAAAAAGGAAGTACAGTAAGAATTAAGAACATAAGAACATAAGAAGTTGCCTCCGATGAGGCAGACCAGAGGTCCATCTCGCCCAGTGGTCCGCTCCCGCGGCGGCCCATCAGGCCTATTGCCTGAGCAGTGGTCCCTGACTATTTCTATAACTTACCTCTACTCCTATCCCTATAACCTACCTCTTCTCCTATCTGTACCCCTCAATCCCTTTGTCCTCTAGGAACCTATCCAAACCTTCTTTGAAGCCTTGTAATGTGCTCCTGCTTACCACAGCCTCCGGAAGCACATTCCATGTATCCACCACCCTCTGGGTGAAAAAGAACTTCCTAGCGTTTGTTCTATACCTGTCCCCTTTCAATTTCTCCGAGTGCCCCCTTGTACTTGTGGTTCCCCATAAATTGATAGAGAACGAAGTGAAGTTTACATTTTTGAAAATAGCCAAGTTTTCAGGTGTTTTTGAAATAATTGGAAAGAGTTCAGATTACTCAGCTAGACAGGAAAATTATTCCAAAGCTCAGTAATTTTGAAGTGAAGAGATTTCCCTAATTTTCCAATGTAGATAATGCCTTTTAGGGTCAAATATGGTGGGTGGTGTCTCTCATAAGGGGAGTAACTACAGAGGTGTTGGCAATGGGGGCAGTTGCAAATTGGGAGGCTGGCATTAAGGGAATGTGAAATGGAGAGCTGCTGCATTAGGATGTTGTTGCCAGGGAATATGGATATCTTGGCGGGGGACAGTAGGAGTTGACATCAGAGAGGGTGATCGTGGGAGAATGGATATCTGGGGACAATTGAGGGGGGCAAGATGTTTGGGTTATATTACTGCCCTTTACAGATTGTATTTATACATGCTTCAAGGCATCAGGATTGTAAAAATTGATTTCTTAAGTGAGACTGGGAATCCACATCTGAATTGTAGGCACGATGATGGACGGTCCCTCTATCCCCCACACTCCACCCACCCATGTCCCTTGGCGCAGTGTAACGATGAAGGAGAAAGATTCCTGGCATGTATCACTACAGGATGAAATCTGGGCCCATCACAATGAGCCTGAAAGCAAGAGGCAGTCTTTCACAATGGCGTCGCACATTACCTCCAGCCAAGAAGAAGTTCAAGTCGCAATCCTCCGCTGGAAAGGTCCTGTTCACTCTCTTCTGGGACATGAATGGACCGATTTTGGAAAACTATCAGGCAGTGGCGTACCTAGGGTATGTGGCACCCGGGGCCCATCATTTTTTGACACCCTCCCCCCCCCCCCCCCCCATGTAAAAATATTTTTTTTTATTTTTTTTTTGCAATAACCATGAAATGGAATAAATGGTCAGAATAGAAACAGGCAGTGAAAATTTTCTTTTATTGAACCTCATATATGTAACCATTATTCCAAACATAACATAACATAAATTATGTCTAAATTGTCATGACATTAGAAGTACATATGGAGTAGTTGCAGGTGATGCTTGGGACAGTTCTGATTGTGTTAGTTCGGTTTTATGTGTTTTTTGAATAGAAGGGTTTTTATTTCTTTTTGAAGGTTTTGCAGTCTGTGGTTGATATCAATTGGTTGTAGAGTTGGGGGTCGAGTGTTGCAGCTCGAATGGCTAGGAGGTTGTCGAACAGTTTTTTTCTTTTGACGTTTTTGGTTGGAGGGTGTGTGAATGGTGCACAAGTTCTCCTATGTCTGTTTGAAGTGGATTGAATTATTTAGCTGAAGAAATTAGTTACCCCCCCATTCCACACACATTAATTCTCTTCCATTTTTGTTCCCATTATAAAAAACACTGATAAGTTCCCAGAAAAAAAATACATTAAAATAAGAAGTGAAAACAAAGGCCCCTACAGATGAGAACATAACATAAGAATAGCCTAACTGGGTCAGACCAATGGTCCATCATGCCCAGTAGCCCATTCTCATGGTAGCCAATCCAGGACACTAATACCTGGTCAAAACCCAAAGAGTAGCAACATTCCATGCTACCGATCCAGGGCAAGCAGACACTTCCCCCATGTCTTAATAACAGATTATGGACTTTTCCTCCAGGAATTTGTCCAAATCTTTCTTAAAACCAGCTACACTATCTGCTTTTACCATAACTTCTGGCCACTTCATTTTTAAGTTTAGATCTTTCCTTTCAAACAGAGACCTTGCTAGATGTCAAATACAGCACAAGGTAACTTCACATGGACTTAGCTGTGCAGGAAATGTGAATCTCCTCATACACCCACCATATAGTGCAAAAATGTGCAAAGGTCTGTTTTTTTCTTTCAATCACTACATAGCCTAATGCCACACAAGCAGCGCTGTTACAAACATATTCTGTAGGTCAATGCTAAGGATAACAAAGTTTCCTTCCTTGGACCAGAAGGAGATAAACCACTGGAAGAGATCCCAAAACAACACCCAAAGACCCACTCAATGTGTGAATCAGTTGAGTGGAGTGGACTAACTGGGGGGTGGAAATGGGCCCGGAGTTTGCTCAGCAGAATTTCCCAGACCACCTCTTCCTCTCAACACATTGACACGCTGCCACCATCACCACTAGGAACACCTCACTGGGTAGGCCAGCTATGCTATAAACTTTATAAAACACATTATTATATTTTCTTATAAAGCACATATTTTAACTGACCTCTCTGACATCCTCAGCCTTTCCATTCACAAAAATAGAAGGAAGAAAAGTTCCCATTTCCTGCTGTCTCATGTCCCCGGCCTATACAATATTTTTTTTCTGCAGACCCTTCAAAAGTCTGACCAAATCCTCGTTTCACTTGCATTATAAAGTACTGAGGATGCCATCTCTCCCCAATCCCAGGTCCTAAAGTCTAAGACAGTAGCGCAAACTAATGCTGCCAGATACAGGAAAAAAAAATTTTGATTCGATTCAGCCCTATTGAATTGGTTTTTCAATTCGATTTTCCTGCCCAGTTGGGTGATTTTTTTCAAAACTCCTGGTGGGTTTTATAGCTTTTTCACCCCCTTTGGCTTCTCCTAACCACACTGGCGCTGTGGTGTAAATAAAATAAAGAAACAAAAAGGACTTTTCCTCTTTCTGTTAAATCCTAGCTCACGTTTGCAGTCCAACACCAGCTCTGGCAGGATACACATTTCAAATCTGACATGTTATAATCACAAAACAGAAAATAAAATTAATTTTTCTACCTTTTGTTGTCTGGTTATATTTCAAATCTTGTTGGTCCAAGGCTCTGGTTTTCTTCTGATAACTTGCTTGCCAGGGTCTCCTTCTTTCTGCATGCTAACCATCCATCTGCCAACTCTGTCCTCCCTTTCCATTTCCCTTCCCTTCCCAGGAAGTCTGGTATCTTTCCTTTTTTTCATCTCCCTCCACAGATCCACCTTTTCTTAAATACCCTTTCATCCGGCATCTCTCCCTCCTTCCCCACCATCCCAGAGTCCACCATCTCTCCCTTTCTTTTCCTAATTACCCTCCTATCCAGTATCTCTATCCCTCCTCCACACCATCCCTTGTGTCCAATTTCTCTCCCTTTCTGTTCCTTCCCTCCCTAAATCCCATGGTCCATCATCTCTCTCCCTCTCCTCTATTTTCAGACCCATTATTTCTTCCCCCCCCAAAGTTTGGCATATGCATGTCTCTTTGAACACCCCCTTCCCTCCATGTACTTCTAAATCATGGTCCCCCCCCAAAGGCCTGTCCCCCCTTAAAGGTCTGCCTGTCCCACCTTGAAGGCCTGCACCCCCCTTGAAGGCCTGTCCCTTCCCCTTGTAGGCCTGTCCCCCCCTTGAAGGCCTGTCCCCCACTTGAAGGCCTGTCCCACCCCCTTGTAGCTTCTCCCCCCCCCCTTGTAGGCCTGTCCCCCCTTGAAGGCCTGCCTGCCTGCCTTTCCCCCCTTGAAGGCCTGTCCCCCCTTGAAGGCCTGCACCACCCCCCTCGAAGGCCTGCACTCCCTTGAAGGTCTGCACCCCCCCCCCGAAGGCCTGTCCCCCACTTGAAGGCTTGTACCACCCCCTTGTAGCTTCTCCCCCCCTTGTATGCCTGTCCCCCCCTTGAAGGCCTGCCTGCCTGCCTTTCCCCCCCTTGAAGGCCTGCACCCCCTTGAAGGACTGCACCCCCCCCGAAGGCCTGCACTCCCTTGAAGGTCTGCACCCCCCCGAAGGCCTGTCCCCCCCCTTGAAGGCCTGTCCCACCCCCTTGTAGGCCTGTCCCCCCCTTGTAGGCCTGTCCCCCCTTTAAGGCCTGCCTGCCTGCCTTTCCCCCCCTTGAAGGCCTGTCTCCCCCTTGAAGGCCTGCACCCCCCTTGAAGGCCTGCACCCCCCCTTGTAGGCCTGTCCCCCCCCCTTGTAGGCCTGTCCCCCCCCCTTGTAGGCCTGTCCCCCCCTTGAAGGCCTGTTCCCCCCCTTGAAGGCCTGCACCCCCTTGAAGGTCTGCACCCCCCCAAAGGCCTACACCCCCCCGAAGGCCTGCACCCCCTGAAGGCCTGCCTGCCCCCCTTGAAGGCCTGCACCCCTTGAAGGTCTGCACCCCCCCCCCGAAGGCCTGTCCCCCCTTGAAGGCCTGCCTGCCTGCCTGTCACCCCCTCCCCCTTGAAAGCCTGCTTGCCTGCCCGCCCGCCCCACCCTGAAGGCCTGATGCCCCGACCCACCCCGAAGGACCGCTCGCCCCCCTGGCCTCCCCGCACCACCTATGAAGCAGCCGCAGCAGGATCGTGAAGTTAGCGTCAGCGATCCCTGCGCTGCTTCCTGCGCCACGGTCCCGCCCCTCCTCTGACGTCAGAGGAGGGGCGGGATCGCGGCGCAGGAAGCAGCGCAGGGATGCTGACGCTGACTTCGCGATCCTGCTGCGGGCTGCTTCACAGGTGGTGCAGGAAGGTCAGTGGGGCGAGCGGTCCTTCGGGGGTGGCGGGGGACTGAACGGCAAGGCCGGGAACACCCCCTTAGGGCTGGCACCCGGGGCGGCCCGCCCCCCCCTAGGTACGCCACTGCTATCAGGAAAAGGGTGAAACAGTGAATGGTTCCCGATACAATGCAATGTTGGAAGGAGGAGCTGAAGCCCCAAAATATGGAGCCATTGCAGAGGATTTTTGTCTAAAGGTGTTTTAAAATCCGGGAAAGCTTCCCTACATGAGGTGCCATTGCTCTTTCTTACAGCGATCTTAAGAGTATCATATGGTTTTATAGTTAGTCAAAGATGACTGTTGCTCTGGCTGACTTGTTTCTTTTTTTTCTTTTTTAAGATTATTCATTTATTACAACAAATAAAAACAATAATCAATTAAAAAGCAATTCCAGGAAACAATAATATCATACACAAACTTAAATTTCTAGTCCACATTATTAGGACCAGTGAAAGGAAATATATATATATATATATATATATATATATATATATATATATAAAATCACCTTGTCTGCAGGCAGGAAATTTATTCAACTTCTTTTATATCTCCTCTCATCAAACCTCTGAATTAGTCTGAGGTAAATTATCCAATTTAGATTTATCTTGCAAAAATATCTCCAGCTGAGATGGATCAACAAAAATTTATTTATTGTTCTAATATGTGACCAATACAATATGACTTGCTCCAAAAAAGGTTTGCCACAGAAACTTGAGAGCCCAACAACAAGGCCAAAAAGAGTCAAGGGTTCCGTGAGTGATTGAAGGACAGCAAAAACACCAATACTCAATGCAAACCAACAAAAAATGGCATAAAGCATTGGAGTTCACTCCTGTTGCTCAACCTGCGCACTGAGGGTATCTTTCGCCGTTATTACATCAATTTTTTGTTGGTCTGTGTTGAGTATTGGTGTTTTTGCTGTCCTGCAATCACTCACGGAACCCTTGACTCTTTTTTTGCCTTGTTGTTGGGCTCATATGTGACCAAGCATTTGCAGGGAAATTGAAGAATAAATAAAGCTCCCACAGCTAGGATGCGAGCCTTTAGCTGTAGGAACTGTTTTCGTCTATACGGTGTTTGCTTGGAGACATCGGGGAACACAAAACAAAACACTGCTATAAAGGTAATTTCAGGTTCAAATAAATTCGATCATGTCACGCCTCTGCTTCAAAACGCTCATTGGTTGCTAATTTCATACAGGATAACATATAAAATAGCTCTTTTAGTGTTTAAGACAATTAAAAATAATACTCCTGCATTTATAGATAGGCTCCTGATTCCTTATAGTTCGTCAAGAGTTCTTAGATCTTCCTCACAAGCTACCCTTTATGTTCCCTCATTAAAAATCATTGGTACTCGCCGTGACCTGATCTTTTCAGTCACTGCCCCATCTATTTGGAACTCTCTCCCTCTATATTTACGGCTTGAACAAGACTTGAAAAAATTTAAGAATAGTTTAAAATGTCTTCTTTTTAAAGAAGCCTTTAATTAAAAGTTCAATTTTCCGATTAATTCCGAATTTTTTTCTTCCTTCATTAAATTCAGATTATATTTCCCTTATCTCTAGATTTTCTAGTTCTCAAAAAAAATTTTTTTTCTCCTTTTTTTTTTTTTTCTCTCCTTCTCTTCATACCTTCCCTATGTACTAACCTGACCTGCTTATCTTTTTATTTTTATTTTTTTAAATTGTATTTTTACTCTTTCTTCCCCCTTTCCTATTGTTTCTTGTGGATTGTTTACCCCAGTTTGTTTTTATTTTTAATTTAAGGTAGTTAATTTTTAATTACAATGTATTTGTGATTTTAGAAATTTAATTTTATTTCTTTGTAAAACGCTTTGTATTCTGAAAAGCGTTTAATCAAATAATATAATAAACTTGAAACTTGAACACATTGATATTTTGCTCGCAGTGGTCCCTGACTATTTCTATAACCTACCTCTACTCCTATCCCTATAACCTACCTCTACTCCTATCTGTACCCCTCAATCCCTTTGTCCTCTAGGAACCTATCCAAACCTTCTTTGAAGCCTTGTAACATGCTCCGGCCTATCACAGCCTCCGGAAGCACATTCCATGTATCCACCACCCTCTGGGTGAAAAAGAACTTCCTAGTGTTCCCTGTTTAAAAAATAACGTTTAAGAGTAGCTTGCTTCTCTAATTCAGTTGACTTGTTTCTTATCACTAGTGCTTGTTGGGAACTGAACCTTATCAAAGAAGCTCTCGTGATGAAAGAATGTTTGTTATTCAGACAACACATCAGTTCTGCAAACTGATAACAAGCTGAAGACTTGGGGCTCCTTGTACTTGTTAGGGCTTTAACACGCAGAATAGCGCACGCTACATTGCCCCGTGCGCTAGACCTTAACGCCAGCATTGAGCTGGCATTAGTTCTAGAAGCATAGCGCGCAGTAATTTCCTGCGTGCGCTAAAAACGCTAGCGCACCTTAGTAAAAGGAGCCCTTGCTTTTTCCTTTATAATATATGACTTGTTGTTTGTTTTTTCCTTTGTATAACCTAGATCTAACCTCATATTTTGAAATATGTACCATTCTGTGTGTACATGAAAAAGTAAACATTGCTTGCGAATGCTACTATATAGGGAAGCCTCTCAAGGTAGTCTGGTGGAGCTCATATGTGAAGTAGCTGCATTGCCCAGAATTTCTCCCATGGAACTCTTGCCTGACTGTTAACGGGCTTCCCAATTTGTGAGAGGCTAGGATGTTGCTGCAATCTATGGTGAAGTATTGCTTTTCTTCTTATTACTAGGGAATTGATTTTCTTCCTATTGCTAATGCTCCATTTTACAAGAAGGCAAGTCTGTTTTGTGCTAGTTCCCTGTGACATTTAACATAGAAACATAGAAATAGACGGCAGATAAGGGCCACGGCCCATCTAGTCTGCCCACCCTAATGACCCTCCCCTACCTTTGCCTAGTGAATAGAGCCCACGTGTCGATCCCATTTGGCCTTAAAATCAGGCACGCTGCTGGCCTCAATCACCTGCAGTGGAAGACTATTCCAACGATCAACCACCCTTTCAGTGAAAAAGAATTTCCTGGTGTCACCTCGTAGTTTCCCGCCTCTGATTTTCCACGGATGCCCTCTTGTTGCCGTGGGTCCCTTGAAAAAGAAGATATCTTCTTCCGCTTCGATGCGGCCCGTGAGATACTTGAACGTCTCGATCATGTCCCCCCTCACTCTGCTCTCCTCAAGCGAGTATAGCTGCAGTTTGTCTAACCTTTTTCGTACGGGAGATCTTTGAGTCCCGAGACCATCCGGGTGGCCATTCTCTGAACCGACTCCAATCTCAGCACATCTTTGCGATAATGTGGTCTCCAGAATTGCACACAGTATTCCAGGTGGGGCCTCACCATGGATCTATACAATGGCATAATGACTTCCGGCTTACGGCTGACGAAACCCCTGCATATGCAACCTAGGATCTGTCTTGCCTTGGATGAGGTCAGCTCTACCTGACTGGCAGCCTTCATGTCCTCACTGACGATCACCCCCAAGTCCCGTTCTGCTACCGTTCTTGTTAGGATCTCGCCATTAAGAGTATAAGTCTTGTATGAATTATGGTTGCCTAGGTGCATGACTTTGCATTTTTTGGCATTGAAGCTGAGTTGCCAGGTCCTAGACCAGCGCTCCAGTAGGAGTAGGTCGTGCATCATGTTGTCGGGCATTGAATCTTCGTCCGTTGTGCATTTTCCCACTACATTACTTAGTTTGGCGTCATCGGCGAATAATGCTATTTTACCTCGAAGCCCTTCTGCCAAGTCTCTTATAAAGATGTTGAATAGGGTCGGTCACAAGACCGAACCCTGTGGCACTCCACTGATCACCTCCGTCATTTCTGAGGGGGTGCCGTTCACCACTACCCTTTGAAGCCTACCACCAAGCCAGTTCCTAACCCATTTCGTCAATGTGTCACCTAATCCTATAGAACTCATCTTGTTCAGCAACCTGCGGTGTGGTACGCTATCGAATGCTTTGCTAAAGTCCAGGTACACGATGTCCAGGGACTCCCCAACATCCAGCTTCCCCGTCACCCAGTCAAAGAAGCTGATCAGGTTGGATTGACATGATCTCCCCTTAGTAAATCCATGTTGACGGGGGTCCCGTAGATTTTCCTCATCCAGGATCTTATCCAATTGTCGTTTGATCAGAGTTTCCATAAGTTTGCTCACTATAGATGTTAGACTCACTGGTCTGTAGTTTGCTGTCTCCATCTTTGAGCCTTTCTTGTGGAGTGGAATGACGTTAGCCGTCCTCCAGTCCAACGGGACGCTTCCTGTACTAAGGGAGAGGTTGAAGAGTGCCGACAGTGGCTCTGCCAAGACATCACTCAACTCCCTAAGCACCCTGAGGTGTAGGTTGTCAGGCCCCATTGCCTTGTTAATCTTGAGTTTTGACAGCTCATCGTAGACACTGCTGGGCGTGAATTCGAAGTTACTAAATGGGTCAACTGAGTCAGCCCTTGTCTGTAGTTGAGGGCCAAGCCCCGGCGCTTCACGGGTGAAGACTGAGCTGAAGTATTCATTTAATAGCTGGGCTTTTTCGGAATCCTTTTCCACATAGTCTCCGTTTGGTTTCCTTAGACGTACAATCCCGCCAGAGTTTTTACTTCTATCACTGATATACCTGAAGAAGGATTTATCTCTCTTCTGGATGTTCTTTGCCAGAGACTCCTCCATGTGAAATTTAGCCTCCCTGACTGCTGTTTTGACTGCTTTTGACTTGGTCAGGTAGTCTGCCCTAGAGTCCTGTTTCCCCGATTGCTTGTAAGAGATAAATGCTTTTCTCTTTTCCTTGATGAGGTCTGAGATCTCCGCAGTGAACCATTGCGGCTTGTTGTTTCTTCGCCGCTTACTTACTAATTTAACATAGCGGTTTGTCGCTTCTTGTATGGTGGCTTTCAAAGTCGACCACATTTCTTCCACGCTATCGGTTTTTGCTTGGCTTTGTAGCGCCTGGTGAACAAAGGAACCCATGTCTTGGAAGTTTGTGTCCTTGAATTTGAGGACCTTGGTCAGCGTGCTAGATTTAGTGAAACCTTTCCTAAGATTGAACCATACCATGTTGTGGTCACTGGAGGCCAATGTGTCGCCCACCGAGACCTCTGTGACACTTTCTCCGTTGGTAAGTAATAGGTCCAGTATTGCCTGATCCCTTGTTGGGTCCTAACTACCAGTTGCTTCAGACCAGCTCCCTTCATAGAGTTTAATAGCCTCCTGTTGCTGCCAGAATCGGAGGTTAGTGTATCCCAATCCACATCAGGCATGTTGAAGTCACCTAACAATACTGTGTCCCCACGCAAGGTGATATTTTCTATATCCCCGATTATTTCCATATCCAGGTCAACCTGTTGTCTTGGGGGTCTGTAGATTACGCCAAGATACAAGCATTTGTCCTTCCCTCTGGCCAAATTAACCCAAAGGGATTCTCCAGTGTATTGGACATCTGAGATTCTCGTGACCTTAATGTCATCTTTAGTATATAATGCTACACCTCCTCCCAATCTGCCTTCTCTGTCCCGGCGAAGCAAGTTGTAACCCGGTATGACCATGTCCCACCCGTGGGAGTCTGTGAGCCAGGTCTCGGATATCGCCACCACATCCAGGTCGGCATTCCTTATTTCTGTTTCCAACTCCAGGATCTTGTTTCCCAAACTGTGTGCGTTGACGTACATAGCCCTCCATGTTGTATTTTTGTTACAAATCAGTGGGGATATACCTGCTTGAGCTACTTGAACACCTACAGCATAATTTGCGTTATATATGTTCCCCCCAGACCTGGAATTACAATGTGGCCCATACTTATGATGTGAACCTACCCCCGACTCGAAGGTGTGTGTACTCGCCCCTGACCCAGACTTTCGGTGACTACTTACCACATCCTCAAAACAGTATTTGCAGTTTAGTTCGTCAGGTATGTTGTTTGTGTCTGTACCCTCCCCCGACTTACCTAGTTTAAAGCCCTGTGAAGTAGAAGGGCTAGACGGTGTCCAAGGACATTCTTCCCTCTTCTGGTCAGGTGTAGGCCATCGTGTCCATGTAGTCCGTGCAAAGCTTCCCCATGGTGCAGGAACCCGAAGTTCATCTCCTTGCACCATCCTCGCAGCCAGTCGTTTGCCTGGGAAACATTTAGGAAAAACACAAAGTTGACACCTAATAAGCTAGATGTCACGGCCAAACCAGGCATTTCTCTAGCATTTAAGCTTCGTAGTCACATGTACTTGCAAGGTAGCTAATATGTTCTGGAGGCCTAAAAATTCCAAAGATTGGCTTGGGCCTCAAGAGATAAGGATTCAAACTGAGTCAAGTCTAAAGGAAGGTCCTCTGTATAAGAGTACAGCATGAGATTTTTGGAATCACGAAAGGGTTGTGCCGCAGAAGTGGAAAGAGAATTAGGCAGAGGACAAGTAATATCAAAAGTGACAAGGTAATAATCTCACCAATGGGCCAAATAGGCCAACACCTCAGGGTTGGTGGAGCGTTTATGATAGCGGAGTTCGAAACGCGCCAGCTCATTCATCCGAGTGAGCCAACTGTCCAAAGGAATAGACCCTGCCTGGACCCAAAATTGTAACATTGTTCGTTTAACCGTCAACAAAGTCAGATAACCTTTTTGGAGCTCTTTCATACTTTGCATGATTTTGTGAAGTCGGCGGCTTGGCAGGAGACCCAATTCAAAATCCTGCATAGAGCTTATACCACATTTTCTTTCTGACGTTTTCCCAGATTGTTCCGCTAACATTTATTCAGAACGATAGTATAAGGAAAGTGTTTCCCACCAAAAGGTAAAATTTAAACAGTCCCAATTTTTCCAATTTCTAGTGATCAATTGAATGGCCACCCCAGTCATTATAAGAAGTCTATTTTTATTTTTATCAATTGGAATATTAGGTTTGAACAAAGTCTCAAATAAAATTACATCATACAAGAATCCTATATTATAAAACCCTAAGCGTGCATGCGCACTTAGGGTTTCGTGTTCCCTGCCGCTGTGGTGTGTGATCTGTGGCTGAGTTCCATTTTAGAACCCGGCGGCAGGGAACATTCTGGCCACTCCTCTCCTCCCGCCCTCACTCACCATTTGGAAGCGCAGGCAAGCTCTCTCCCTGCCCACATCCTCGGCAGAGAATACACCTCCCGCCCTTGCTCATTGCTGCCGCTGCCGCTGATCCTCCTCTTCAAAGCAGCCTGCGATGGTGGCCAGCTTTAGCGAACCTCGCAGGCCGCTCTCCAACCTCAGAAGCACGTTCCCTCTGACGCACGGGATCGCGTCAGAGGGAACGCGCTTCCGAGTTGGAGAGTGGCCTGCGAGGTTCGCTAAAGCCGGCCACCACGATCGCAGTCTGCTTTGAAGAGGAGCAGGCCAGAAGACGCCGGGATGGAGGAAGGGTAAGCAGGGGATCAATACAGGGGGAGAGGGAAAGGGGACTGCTTTGGAGGGAGGGGTGTGCTGGGGGGAGACAGAAGGGGCCATGGAGAGATAGGGAGAGGGAAAGGAGGCTGCTTTGGGGGGGGAGGTGTGCAGGGGACAGACAGCTTTGCTCTAGGGAGAAGACAGAAGGGGCCATGGAGAGACAGGGAGAGGGAAAGGGGGCTGCTTTGGGGGGAGGGGTGTGCTTGGGGCAAACAGCTTTGCTCTGGGGGGAAGACAGAAGAGGGCCATGGAGAGACAGTTAGAGAGAGAGAAAGGGGGCTGCTTTGGGGGGAGGTGTGTGCAGGGGACAGACAGCTTTGCTCTAGGGGGAAGACAGAAGAGGCAATGGAGAGACAGGGAGAGGGAAAGGGGGCTGCTTTGGGGGGAGGGGTGTGCTTGGGGCAAACAGCTTTGCTCTGGGGGGAAGACAGAAGAGGGCCATGGAGAGACAGTTAGAGAGAGAGAAAGGGGGCTGCTTTGGGGGGAGGTGTGTGCAGGGGACAGACAGCTTTGCTCTAGGGGGAAGACAGAAGGGGCCATGGAGAGACAGGGAGAGGGAAAGGGGGCTGCTTTGGGGGGAGGGGTGTGCTGGGGGCAGACAGCTTTGCTCGGGGGAGGGGGGGAAGACAGAAGGACACAGACAGCGGCCAAGGAGAGGGAGATAAAGAAACACAGACAGACACATCTATTCTAGCACCCGTTAATGTAATAGGCTTAAAGACTAGTGGAATATAAACACCTAAAACAAAATTAATTTTGCCCCAAATTGACTTCCAAAAATTAAATATCGATGGACAATAAAATACAAGATGGTCCAGTGTCCCTACTTCAAGATGACAGTGCCAACATCTATTACCCCCTCTTTTCCTAACGCGTCCATAGACTAACATGCACATGTTAGCGTTTAGCACGTGCTAAATCGATTAGCGTGATCTAGTCGGATAGCGCACCTTAGTAAAAGAAGGCCTTAGATTTTGTACTATCCGATTTTTGCAATCCAACTTGATTCTATGAAAAACTTAGGGCTCCTTTTGCTAAGGTGCGCTAGCGTTTTTAGCGCACGCAGGATATTACCGCGCGCTAGGTGGCTAGAACTAACGTCACCTCAATGCTGATATTAAGGTCTAGCGCGCGCTATTCCGCGCATTAATGCCCTAATGCAGCTTAATAAAAAGGAGCCCTTAGGCGCTGGTAACGTAGGCCTTTCAAACCCTGGCCTACGTTACCAGCGCTTAAGGTTTATTTCGGAGGCACAGGGAGCCGCAGTTCTGTTAAGGGCGCCTACGCGTGACTGACGCACAACTGGCGCTGTTTTTTTCCAGGCGCCGTTTACAGAATCTGGGCCGTTGTGACTTTTTTTTTTTTTTTTCTCCCCCTCAAAATCTAGCCAGACTTTACTCCTCAGGAGCGCTCCGTGCACTTTCTTCGCCTAGTTTCAGATGCTGCTTACTTCAGCAAAGTGACTGCATGCCTGAGAAAGAGATAATGAGGCTCATGCATATTTTAATAAGGCTGTTAATGCATCTCTCCTTTTATACACGACGGCCTCCTGTAATAATAGTCTAGTCAATGCTTTTCTGCCTCCAGAGGATGGCGTTTTCTACGTAGGATATCACTCGACACTATCACTCACTCATTTGGGAACCATGAAATATCTTTGGGGGAAAAGGTGATATATTATGTTAAATAAATGAAATCAAATAGACTTCTTTCCTGCCTTGAATCAGATAATCAGCTTCCCTTTCACATACATTATAACCTTGTTTGTATTAGAAAATATCCAGGGTTCTTATATTCAGTGGGTCCAACAATTGAAGTGATCTGGCTGAATTAATCTTAATAACTTTAAATGAATATTCATTGGCCTTAACCAGAGAGATCCAATTATTAAACAGAACCAGTTAATGTTACAGTAAAACCTTGGATTGCAAGGAACTTGGTTTGCAAGCGTTTTGCAAGACAAGAAAAACATTTCATTAAATTTTAACTTGATATACAAGCAAAGTCTTGCAATACGAGTACATACAGTATACACGCATCACATCATCACAACTGAGCCGATGGTTCTTCTCTCTCTGACGCTGCGGGAGTGTAGAAAATGGCTTTGCCAAACTGCTGTAGCCTGATGATTTGGAGGTTTCAGCTCAGCCCAGCCGTTCCTGAGGAAGGGGGTGTTCACCCCCGAAACGGAGTCCCATAGGACGAATCTGTTATTCGCTGGCTGCGTCACCCACAGAGAAGCTAAGTACTTCCAGTCGGTTTTTTGCATAGTTGGATCTGGACGTTTGAACGTTGTGTCCGGGCCCCCTGGATAAGGGGTAGAGACAATCTTATTGAACTGTTGAGTGTGTTTTTGATTACTTTTTGCACTTCAGCACTATTTGTGTGTATATTTATCACAAAAATTTCATGGAGAGAGCCCGGGGATGTTTCACAGTTAACACCCTTCTGGGTGTAAGCCAGTGACAGCCATTACTTCTGGGGGTTCCCGGAGGGAGGCAGTGTGACTGAGGGCTCTCCCAATCTTTCAAAATCTCTAATTGGGCCTTCTGAGTTTTTGTAGGGCAATTGTTTTTGGGTTGTCTCTCCCCCTTATCTAGTTCCATTCTTGGGGTTTTGGGAGATTTGCTTCTTTCATTGTACATTCATCTCCCTTGTTTCGGGTTTTGCCACTATTCAGTTGTAATTTGACAAGACATTTACATGGAAATTTTAGATAAAATGATGCCTCGAGAACTAAAGCTCTTGTTTTTAATTTTAAAAATTCTTTCCTTCTTAATTGCGTAGCTCTTGAGACATTGGGAAAAATTCTAACCAAATCTCCACAAAATTTTGTTAGCCTATTTTTGAAGTAAAGTTTCATTAACATTTTATCTATCTTACTAATGCATGTTATTACCATAGTGGACCTACTGCAGAAACTGACAATCCGGAAACTATGTGGTCAAATCTAAAATCCATCCTGAACGAAGCATCTAGCCGCTACATAAATACAGTAAGCAAACGCCGGAAAAACAAAAAACCACAATGGTTCAGCAAGGAAATTTCGGACCTCATTAAAAAGAAAAAAGAAGCATTTATCATCTACAAACATCTTGGGAAAAGGGAGGCAAAAGAAGACTATCTGGCCAGATCTAAAGCTGTCAAAAAGGCAGTCAGGGAAGCCAAACTTCGAACAGAGGAAGATCTAGCACGGAACATTAAAAAAGGGGATAAATCCTTCTTCAGGTACATTAGCGACAGGAAGAGAAACAAGGATGGGATAGAACGCCTTAGGCAATCAGATGGAAACTACGCAGAATCTGATACTACCAAGACAGAACTATTAAACGAATACTTTTGCTCAGTATTCACCTGTGAAGCACCGGGAGCTGGTCCACAACTACAGATAAGAGACAGCCAAAATGACCTGTTTCATGATTACGAGTTTACACCCAGTAGCGTCTACCACGAACTTTCAAGACTCAAAGTAGACAAAGCCATGGGACCAGACAATCTACACCCCAGGGTTCTCAGAGAGCTGTGTGAAGTTCTGGCTGAACCACTATCCAGGCTCTTTAATCTTTCCATGCGCACGGGAAAAGTACCCCTAGACTGGAAAACAGCTAACGTGATTCCACTCCACAAAAAGGGCTGCAGAACAGAGACAAAAAATTACAGACCGGCGAGTCTTACATCCATAGTGTGCAAACTCATGGAAACACTGATCAAACAGAAACTCGACAAAATTCTAGACGAAGAAAATTTACGTGATCCACACCAACACGGATTTACCAGGGGAAGGTCCTGCCAATCTAATCTGATTGACTTCTTTGACTGGGTGACCAGTCATCTGGATGCCGGGGAGTCCCTGGACGTGATATATTTGGACTTCAGCAAAGCTTTTGATAGCGTCCCACACCGCAGGCTGTTGAACAAACTAAAATCGATGGGATTAGGGGATACACTCACTACATGGGTAAGGGATTGGCTAGGTGGTAGGCTTCAAAGGGTGATGGTAAACGGTACCCCCTCCAAAACGTCAGCAGTGAAGAGTGGAGTACCTCAGGGCTCCGTCTTAGGACCGATTCTATTCAATTTATTCATAGGAGATTTGACCCAAGGGCTTAGAGGAAAAGTATCACTGTTTGCCGACGACGCCAAACTATGCAACATAGTAGGCAAAAGCAGTGTGCCTGACTTTATGACGCAGGACCTACGGCAGCTGGAACAGTGGTCATCAACTTGGCAGCTAAGCTTCAATGCTAAAAAATGTAAAGTGATGCACCAAGGCCAAAAAAATCCACACAGAACTTACACACTAAATGGTGAAACCTTGTCCAGGACCACGGTGGAACGTGATTTAGGAGTGATCATTAGCGATGATATGAAGGCTGCCAATCATGTGGAGAAGGCTTCGTCCAAGGCAAGACAAATGATGGGCTGCATCCGTAGGGGTTTTGTCAGCAGAAAACCTGAAGTCATAATGCCACTGTACAGATCCATGGTGAGACCTCATCTCAAGTATTGTGTTCAATTCTGGAGACCACACTACCGGAAAGATGTGTTGAGAATTGAGTCGGTTCAGCGAATGGCTACCTAGATGGTCTTGGGGCTCAGGGATCTCACGTATGAAGAAAGGCTAAAAAAACTGCGGATGTACTCACTGGAGGACATGATTGAGACCTTTAAGTATATCACAGGGCGTATAGAGGTGAAAGATGATATCTTCAGTCTTACAGGGCCCTCGGTGACCAGAGGACACTCGCTGAAAATCAGGGGAGGGAAATTTCAAGGTGATACTAGGAAGTACTTTTTCACCGAAAGGGTAGTCGATCATTGGAACGAGCTACCTCAGCAGGTGATTGAGGCCAACAGCGTGTCAGATTTTAAGAGAAAATGGGATATTCACGTGGGATCTATATGGGAGTAAAAGTCAGGGAGTGGGTCATTGGTATGGGCAGACTCGATGGGCTGTGGCCCTTTTCTGTCGTCAATTTCTATGTTTCTATGTTTCTACTCTGGATCACATCCTGACTATCTTCCAAGAACTCTGTCCAATTTATTTCATTTGTAACCAGATGGTCCACCTCCTGGGCGGATTTTAATTTTCTTTGCGGAACCCCATATTAACTTGAGGTAACAAAGAGAGATTGTTATCAAAATGTAATTCCAGAATCCTAATTATTGCCAACCAGAGAGGTAATCAGTGCTATTAATGAACTCTTTAACTTCACTTCTGTCACTGTTAGGCCCTCTTTGACGAAGGCGCACTAAATGCTAACGCGTGCGTGTTAGTCTATGGACGCGTTAGCATTTAGCACGTGCTAATTCGATTAGAGCACCTTAGTAGTGTATTTTAGGATGCATCGATTGGACCCCCCAAAATCTGCAGGACTGTGAGTTACCGCATGTGCCCTCTCGTGCTCTACGCTCTGCAGGGCATTTTGATTTGCTTATTCCAATTCGAAAGAAATTGTACCTGGAAACAGTAAGAGCTAGTGTGTTCTCTAGTGCAAGGTCCGACCGAACGGAATAAGCTACCAGTTCATATTAGACTGCAAAAGGACTTATGTAATTGTAAGAAAATGTTGAAACGCCATTTATTGTATAAGCTGAAATACGGTTACTGACGTTTCATTATGACAGAGAGTTACATGAAATATTTTTTGGTGTCATAAATTTTTATGTAGTTTTGAATATTTTTATCTATGTAAGGTTGTAATCCACTATAAACTATATGTGAGAAAAGAAAGTTCCAGCGTGTGTCTAGATTGCTCTGCACCTTAGTAAAAGAGGGCCTTAATGTGCTTATTATACTATATTATATATTATTGTTACTATATATGTTATATTGCTCCCCGACGAAGAAAACGAAACTCGAGTCGGGGGGACGAGAAATGAAGATCATTTATATAACCACCATTGGATTTTAAGTATCACTTCATTTGATTTGAACACAGTCACCATTGAGATTTAACCAGCTCCAGTTTAACAGCAAATACCACTCCATTCAGATAAGTACTATCATAGTATCTGAATAAGTTTAAATTTACTAGGGAGGGCCGGGGACAGGTGATTGCAATGATGGTCCCCATGTTAAACTCAATGTAGTGACTACACTATTTATTGGGTTACAGGTCTGAGCACATCACCAAAAAATACTTAATATATAAGTATGTAAAGATAAGAATATAAAGTCACAATATCTGTGAAACACAGTAGCATACTAATTTGAGTTATTCACAGAGTATCATCGCATATTTCCCAATTATTGTTAAGCTTAAGAGTTAGATACTACAGGGAAATTATGGCGGCTCTGAGCAGGACTTCAAAATCAGGTTTATCTGAAGAAAGGATTTCCTCACTCTTGGGCAGCGCCCGATTATTTGAAGAAGGGACAATAGATAACAGCATAACATGGGAAGACATTAAATATATTCATAAGTCACTAATCAGGTCGCAATTACATTCAGCGGCATTAGTGGAATATTGCCATTTTATGAGAGTACCCAGAGGTTTAAGACTCTATAAGGAACCGAGATTCCAAGAAAATCCAGAATACATCAGAAACTGGAATGAAACCCTAACTCGGTGCTCAATTGATCTCATGTTATTAACTATTGATGCATTAGTGCCAGTAATTGAACAGCAACAAAAGGAATTAGGTACAAAATTGGAACTTATTAAACAACAACTCACAGATGAAGAATTTATAATAAGTTATCAAGAACATTTAAACCAATTAGACAAATATCAAAAAGAGCAACGTCAATTGAAAATAAAAAAATTCCGACGTGATGAAGCAGATTTTACCAAGGGTTATGTATACCCTTGGATGAATCGTAATATCAAAACTAGAAGACAGAGAACAACGTATAATAAAAACAAAAAAATTACATTTAACTTATCGACAAGTAATTCATCATCGTCAGAAGAAAACATTGTAATTCCCCAACAACAAAGTGAGTCAATGCAGAAAGATCATACAGTCCTACCGGATTCTTTTTTAAGAATACAAACCAAAGAAGGAACATTGACTACAGCGAACAAAATAGAAACACGCAGTACGAACAAACACAAGAAATAAATAAAATAATAAACAAAGGCATATTTAACCTTTCATCAAGATCACTGGATAACAAAGAAGAGGAGGTCCTCATGAGAGGGCTCTCATTCGTACCGAGCATCAAATATGATAGTTTTGATGCCCGAGTTCATCTTCAGAGATTTTTCCGAACAATCAAACTAAAGCAGTTTTTTCAAGATAAACAAAATGTAACACCATCCTTACCTGAGGGATTAAAACTCAAATCTACATGGATGCCGCCAGGACAACCGGATCCTTTGATAACAACTTTTGAAAAACTGGTACTAAGGGATGTTCAAAAACTGGAATCCCAAGACAGATTCATAAATCATTCAAATTTAACTATCCAACAGAGAAAAATTATACAAGACTTGCAAGCAGATCAATCAATAGTTATCTCGAGGGCCGACAAGGGAGGGGGAATTGTCATCCAGAACTATACTGATTACAGGGAAGAAGCTTTACGTCAATTGCATGACACCACATACTACACAAGGTTACAGCAAGACCCCACCATACAAATTAAATCAAAAATAGACGGATTGATAAACAGCGCCAGGGAGTCACAAATACTTACGTCTAAAGAAATTAGATTTCTCACGTGCGATTTCCCCAGGATACCCAAAATTAATTTTATACCAAAAATTCACAAATCAGATACCAAACCACCGGGACGACCAATTGTAGTTGGGATAGGCTCAGTTCTTGAGCCTATATCTCAATACTTGGATAGTCAACTAAAACATCTGGTTCCTCGAGCTGAGTCATATATTAAGGACTCAACTCACTTTTTAAAAGTCATAGAACAAAGTTTTCAGAATTCAACAACGGAAGATTCAATACTCGTTACTGCTGATGTAGTGGCGTTATATACTAACGTTCCACAAAGGGAAGCAGTAAATTTAGTTAAAATTCATTTAAAGAAACTCAATCTAACAGCTTCCAAGATATCTTTATTGTCACAATTAGCAGAACAAGTGATTTACAACAACTACTTCAAATTTGAAAATGATATTTTCCTTCAAACAAAAGGAGTAGCAATGGGGGCCACAGTAGCCCCCACGCTAGCGTGTCTTTATATGACTCAGTTCGAGGAATCACATGTTTACACTTCACCTCACTTCCAGCATGTTTCATGCTGGAAGCGATTCATAGATGATGTCTTTTTTGTGTGGAGTGGGGGACCAGAAAATTTAAATATATTTTTAGAAGAACTTAATCATAAAGATAGCAATATAACTTTCACATACACCACAAATAAAAATCAAGTTAAATTTTTGGATATAAAAATTATTAAACAGAATCAACATATATCCACCACTCTACACAAAAAGACATCGGATAGAAACACTCTATTACAGTATCAAAGCTTCCATCCACGACCACTAAAAAACAGTATCCCCACTGGGCAGTTTCTCCGATTACGGAGAATATGCTCAGAGGAAGCTGATTTTGAAAAAGAGGCTTTGGAAATGTACTCCAAATTCACACAGAGAGGGTATCCTGCGAAAACCGTCAAAAAAGCGTGGAAAAGGGCAAAAAACTGCCATCGATCATGGCTAATGCAAGATAAACAAAATCTGCAAGAGCAGCAACACATAGTTTGTGTTATGCCTTACACTAACAAAAGCAATGCCATAAAACATATTATACTAAAATATTGGCCAATATTGCAATATTATCCATCCATGCAAAATCAGCCCAAATTTGCCTTCTCCAGGGCGAAAAACTTAGGTGAACAGTTAAAACATAATTTAAACCATCATGATACTAGAAATAAGTCCCCCCATAAGCCGTGTGGTAAATGTAGTGTCTGCCGTTATATATTAGACACGAATTACATTGAGATACCAGGGCCGGAAGGACGACACTTTAAATTAAATACAGGCACAGATTGTGAATCTAAAAAGGTGATTTATTGTATACAGTGTCCCTGTAAAAAATTATATATAGGCCAAACGATTCGCATGATTAAAACGCGAATCATTGAACATCTGAGCAACATAAGAAAAAATCGTGTCTCCGCCCCCCTGGTATCTCATTGGTTGGAAAAATCACATGCACTGGAAGATCTTAAATATACTGTGATAGTACAAATCCACAACACCGAAGGGGACTTATCTAAAATGCTTATTCAGAAAGAACAGAGGTTCATATATAATTGGCAGACCCTACAACCAACTGGTTTGAATGTGGACATCGAGTGGCTACTTATATAGTAGCATTTCCCTGACGCTGTTTTCATCCGGGGTCTAATAGGAACCACCCCCTGTTTCCCAGCTTAGCTTCCTTTAAAAGCGCCAAGTTTCAGTAGAGCTTCACAGATGGCCAGGAGATTTTGAACGTGTCTGGTCTCAGATAGCCAGCAACAGGTATTTAAACAAGTTAATTAAGAATATTATTAGTATTGAGGTAATAATAAGCTTGGATCTCATAAAATAACTGTTAAGTAAACTAAAACAATGACTATGTTTTGTATATGATTTTGATTTTGATTTTGATTTAGATATAGATTTTCAGTGTCCCTCCCCGACGAAGAAAACGAAACTCGAGTCGGGGGGACGAGAAATGAAGATCATTTATATAACCACCATTGGATTTTAAGTATCACTTCATTTGATTTGAACACAGTCACCATTGAGATTTAACCAGCTCCAGTTTAACAGCAAATACCACTCCATTCAGATAAGTACTATCAGGTGATTGCAATGATGGTCCCCATGTTAAACTCAATGTAGTGACTACACTATTTATTGGGTTACAGGTCTGAGCACATCACCAAAAAATACTTAATATATAAGTATGTAAAGATAAGAATATAAAGTCACAATATCTGTGAAACACAGTAGCATACTATATTGCGCAATAAGCCATATAGAATTGCTGGATATTTAAATAAATAAATAAATAAACTATAGTAATGAACCTTCCTACCTGCAAAACTATAAAACTGTAAAGTACATATTCACTGTTTGAAACAGGATAATTAACTGTAATAAGTTCAACCAACACATTGTAAATCTCCATACTACTATATGGGTTTCTTTATATGTAAATTGCCTTGAACCTATATAGGATTAGTGTGATACACAAATGGAAGATTAGATTAGATTGCCCCAGGTGTGTTAGATAGATTGTGAGCCTGGCGGGACAGATAGGGAAAAATGCTTGAGTACCTGAATGTAAAATCGCTTAGACAACCTCCATTGATAGGCAGTATATAAATAACTTAAATTATTAGATTAGATTGTCTGGTTCTTGCCACATCTGGGTAGGTAGAATCGATGTTTCAGCCATCATCCTGTGAAGAAAGCCACTTTGGAATATGTTGCCAGAAAATGTGGTGAAATCGGTTAGCTTAGCAGGGTTTAAAAAAAAAAAAAAAAAAAAAAAGGTTTGTATAATTTCCTAAAAGAGAAGACCATAAGCCATTATTGAGATGGCTTGGGGAAATCCGCTGCTTAGTCCTAGAATAAGCAGCGTACAATCTGTTTTGCTACTTGGGATTTTCCTAGGTACTTGGAACCTGGGTTGGCCACTGTCGGAAACAGGATACCGTGCTTGATGGATCTTCGGTCTGTCCCAGCATAGCAACTCTTACGATGGCTGAAACATCGGTTCTACCCACCCGTATGTGGTGAGACTCGTAAAACAGCAGCAATCACGATGCCAGCCACGGAAGCCTAAGAGAGCATAGAGGCAAAAATAGATTCCAATCTTCCCCTGCTTTTCTCTCCTAGCACCAAAACTGATAAAGGAGTTCCCTAAAAATGAGCTTACTTGTTAGGTACTACAGAGATTAGACTCAGTAAATACGTCTGGCAGCACTATAAAAAAATGATTAGTAGTATTAAGAGCAAAGAAGAAAAAAACACATCCTCTGGGAGAAGGCGGCAAGGGTCTTCCCCTAACTCAGAGAGCTGCAATCATATTGGACTTCTTTTCAGTGTCAGGTCAAAAGCGCGCCGGGACAAAGGCACGCCCAGACAATTGAGCGCAGTGCGCGCCGCCGCACTGCTCTAAATTACTGTTTTTAGGGCTCCGACGGGGGGGCGTGGGGGGAACCCCCCCACTTTACTTAATAGACATCGTGCCGCGTTGTGGGGGCGTTGTGTGGGGGGTTGTAACCAGTGTTCCCGCTAAGCTGCGCTGGGGTGCGCTGGCGCTCAAAATATTACCTCGCAGCGCACAAGTTTCTCGTCACAGCGCACACAGTGTAGAGCACAGTTCTTCAACCGCCGGTCCGCAACAAAATCTTGCCGGTCCGCGAAGGATTCGGTCCCCGCCGCAACGAAAGGCCGGCGTCAGCTGACTTGCAACTTCCTGTTGCAGTCGCTGTGCCGGGACTCCTGCCTTCGCCGGGACTCCTGCCTTCCACCGCGTTTGCCTCCTGCCTTGTCTCCGCACCTCCAGACCAGCAGCGGCAGCTGTGTATGCTTTTAACTTCGGCACAGAGCTGCCCCTAATCAATAGTTTAGCGCGGTTTCATAAGGCAGCCTCGGGGCCTTTGCTAGGCCGGCCCACATCGCATCATCGAAGCGGGCCGGCTATCAAAGGCCCCGAGGTTGCCTCATGAAACCGCGCTAAACTATTGATTAGGGGCAGCTCTGTGCCGAAGTTAAAAGCATACAGAGCTGCCGCTGCTGGTCTGAACTCTTGGGCCGCTGAAGGAGGGCAAAAAGCAGCTGTCCTGGAGGTTTCCCTTCCTCTCGCCTTTACAGGTTCCTTTTTTCCACCTTTTTTTTTTTCCTTCAAACGGCAACGGGCCCCAGCATCGACATCAATCAAGTAAGTTCCACTGTCAATCAAGCGGTTCTGCTCGGCCAAAGCTTCCCCTGTGACATGAGCCACCCTCAGGGGAAAGAAAGTGACCCACAAAGGTGAGGGGAAGGGGGGCAGATGATGGAAGTTGGGGGGGGGGGGGAGAGAGAGAGAGAGAGAGAAGGGGCAGATGATGGAATGGAGGAGATGAGAGAGAGAGAGAGAAGGGGACAGATGATGGAAGTGAAAAGAAGGGAGAGAGAGCAGAAGGCAGATGGATGTCAGTTGAGAAGGGAGAGCTGATGCTGAATGGAAGTGGGGAAAGAACACATACTGGATGGAAGGAGGAGATAAATAAAGGGGGAAGAAAATAGTAAGATAATGGAGGGGTGAGGGAAAGGGGTGCACCTGCGCTCAATTGTCGGCGCGCGCTTTTGTCTTTCGCGCCATTGTCTATGAACCCTTCTTTTCAGATCAGACCAATTCCTATTTAGATCTAATTGATACCTCTCTGACAGAGAGCTTGAGAATGTTCTTCCTGTAACTGCGAAGGTAAATATATTTGGCAACCTGCTACGTTCTCATATATGTGGCACAAAGGTTTTAGACCAGTGGTCTCAAACTTACATAGAAACATAGAAACATAGAAGATGACGGCAGAAAAGGGCTACAGCCCATCAAGTCTGCCCACTCTGCCTACCCACCCCCTGTCTATGCCCTAATGACCCAATTTCCTTACCTTGACCCTTGTAGGGATCCCACATGGGTATCCCATTTATTCTTAAAGTCTGGCACGCTGTCTGCCTCGATCACCTGCACTGGAAGCTTGTTCCAATGATCAACCACTCTCTCTGTGAAGAAATACTTTCTGGTGTCGCCATGAAATTTTCCGCCCCTGAGTTTGAGCGGGTGCCCTCTTGTGGCCGAGGGTCCCTTGAGAAAGAAAATATCATCTTCCACTTCGACACGTCCCGTGAGGTACTTAAATGTTTCGATCATGTCTCCCCTCTCCCTACGTTCCTCGAGAGTGTAGAGCTGCAATTTGTTCAGTCTCTCTTCGTACAAGAGACCCTTGAGCCCCAAGATCATCCTGGTGGCCGTCCGCTGAACTGATTCAATTCTGCGCACATCTTTACTGTAATGTGGCCTCCAGAATTGCACACAGTACTCCAGATGAGGTCTCACCATGGCCCTGTACAACGGCATTATGACTTCAGGCTTTCGGCTGACGAAACTTCTATTGATACAACCCAATATCTGCCTTGCCTTAGATGAAGCCTTCTCCACTTGATTGGCAGTTTTCATGTCTGCACTGATGATTACTTGCGGCCCACCAGGTACTATTTTGAGGCCCTCGGTATGTTTATCATAATCACAAAAGTAAAATAAAACCGTTTCTTGATCATATGTCTGTTTAGCTATAAATTACAATATTATTATTAAAACTTAGCCAAAAGGAAAGATTTGTAAACTATAAAGAGTTTTACCTCATACAAAATTGTCATTTCTTTAATAAGACATTCACTATTTTTTTTTCTGAGGCCCTCCAAGTACCAACAAATTCAAAATGTGGCCCTGCAAAGGGTTGGAGTTGGAGACCACTGTTTTAGACGTTGGAGGAGGCAGATAATATCATCTTCTCTTTGCTCATCTAATTTATTCCAGTTCCCCCCAGCTATTTTATTTTCAAAGTATTGATTCCATTTTCGAACTGTCTCTTCACAGTCTTCTGATCTCGGATCCCCCTGCATTAACTTTCCTGCCATTTTTGGGTTTTGTACCAAGTTTTGGATATTTTTACTTCTCGATGGTTCACAGTATTACGTCCTTAGATCGCATGATAAAACTACAAACGGTGGAAAACACAGCCCTCAGACTGATCTACTGTAATGTAATGTAATTTATTTCTTATATACCGCTACATCCGTTAGGTTCTAAGCGGTTTACAGAAAATATACATTAAGATTAGAAATAAGAAAGGTACTTGAAAAATTCCCTTACTGTCCCGAAGGCTCACAATCTAACTAAAGTACTTGGAGGGTAATAGAGAAGTGAAAAGTAGAGTTAGAGGAAAAATAAAAATAAAATAAACATTTTAACAAGACAGCATTGATCTAAATACTTTGGAAGGTAGAAGAGAGGAGAGAAAGGAATAGAAACAGAAGGGGGAGCCGTTGAACAGTAGAATTCTGGAGAAATTTAAATGATAGAAATAGAACAAAACAAAGACAAAAGGCAAAACAATAGATAAGATTAAAGATAAATCATAAGCTGGAAAGAAAAATAAAATAAAACTTTGTCTTCAATCCACGGTTTCAGCGTCAGTGATGAAGTTCAACCACATCACCGCTGCCTACCAAAACACACACTGGCTACCTATATAAGCACAAATATTTTTTTTAAATTCTACTGCATGCTCTTCAAAACCCTACATGGCAATGGCCCATCCTACCTGAACACTCTCCTAACTTGGAATAACTCTTCCATACCAAGGAGAACTCGGACACCCTTCACCCACCCCCCAGTCAAAGGTACTCGCCACGCAAGCAGCGAAACTAGACAGCCACATCTCCAATCTACTGATTTCAGCGCCAAACTACAGAACCTTCAGGAGGGAAATAAAAACCAGGTTATTCAAGAAATACGTCAAAGAGAAACTCCCAATACAACCAATTATCCTCACTCCATCACCAGACTCCACATGTTACAACCCTTTAATCTTCTGGAAATGACCAGAATCTCTTCCTTTTGTAATCCGCCTAGAACCGTAAGGTATTGGCGGACTAAAAGAAACTAATGTAATGTAGGTGCATTTGAAATGCACTTTTTTGTTAGTAATAAGGGGTTAACAATGTTCTCAGCTCTCCTGCCTTAGAGTTCGTGCAGCAGAAGGTCGCAAGAAATAGATCCCATCCTTTGTATGGAGTAAGATGTGTTTAAGGAGCCACCAAATTATGTTTTGAGGAAATGTCATTCTGTAAAAACATTCCCCCCCCCCCCCCTCCAGAGGAAAACAAACACAGCTTTCAGGAGCCAAGAAAGAGAGATCCCTGAGGGAGAGAGTTAATAGGAAAAGCCTGAAAATGGATAGCTTGGTTGGCAAAGTGAGAATTACAGTACTTTCCCTTCAGGCCTCCTTTATAGGTTGGTACAATCACCGCGAAGCGGATGGAATAAGCGTTAAGTGGTCTTTACTGCAGCGTTAGTGAACGAGACATAGTGAGCCATGCAGAAAATGTGATTACAAGTCTCTGCTCTGTCCAATGTTTTCTTTTTTTAAGCTTCTCTTTGATCGAAAGGTGGTATTAGAACGCGTTAATGCTTAAAACAGAGGAAAGCTGTCAGATAAAAAAGAGCCACGAGGAATAAGAAGATGGTGGATGAACTGTGGTCTGAAAAGCAAGCGTGTTGACCTTTCCGGATCATTAAAGATTTTTTTTTAAATGACAGTTGATAGTTCTGAGCAGTAAGTTGATATTATAATACCGTAAGAAACATATTCTCCAGTTTTGTAAATGTCACCTTTATAGTGAACTTTATTTCAATAGTTTTGAGGGTTCTGTTTGCTAAGAAATGACCTACAGCAGCTGAAGACTGAAGAAAGTGTACATGCAGTATAAAAACTGAATATCGGACAGTTCACTTTGATTCATTTCTAAACCCGTAAGGCTGCGAAAGAATAGAAAATGCAGTTTTCAGGAGTGTTAAGTTATCTTTTTTTTTTTTTTAATGCTGGCCATTTTCTCTCTTTCAATTGGGTTTCTCTCTTACCCCCTCTTTCACTAAGCTGCGCTAGCGTTTTTAGCCCGCGCAAACCCCCGCGCTACGCGGGAAAACTTAACGCCAGCTCAATGCTGGCATTAGCGTCTAGCGCGCGGGACAATTATGCGCGCGCTAAAACCGCTAGTAAAAGGAGCCCTTAGAAACCGGCCTATTCTGAGCTGTTGTGCCATTAGGAGCAAATTCTATAAACGGCAGTCATTACGGAGGGGGAGGGGGAGGGGTCTGGCAGGAGGGACTGGGTATCCTTCCTGTCAGTAGTCTTCATGCAGGGGGGGGGCACGGCCGCTAAACTGATCGCGGCAGGGAGATCCTTTGCTGTCATCAGTTCAGCGGCAACGCAGTTCTCTAACTGGCGCCTGTTGATCTCCCTTTTTGATCTCCACATTCATAACGTTATGTTTTTGGCATTTTCCCTATACACTTTTATGACTATAATCAATCATCCTATTTATGTTACCGGCACATCGATCGTCCTGCTCGTATGCGTATGTTCATACCAAATCAATCGCCCTACCTATATCCGCATCTAGGTTGTAAAAGCAAGACAACTTTGGATCATACATTAGCATTCTAGGCTGCTTTCTTCGATAAGGAATTTCGACCTTTCTTGCGTAGCGTTTGCTCTTACAAACATTTTAGAACCCAATTGAAAACTTACCTTTTCTTAAAGTATCTGGCCAAATAATTCTATGTGTTTCTTAAGTTATTTTTTTATTATTACTGGGCAGACTTGTACGGTCTGTGTCTGTGTATGGCCGTTTGGTGGAGGATGGGCAGGGGAGGGCTTCAATGGCTGGGAGGGTGTAGATGGGCTGGAGTAAGTCTTAACAGAGATTTCGGCAGTTGGAACCCAAGCACAGTACCGGGTAAAGCTTTGGATTCTCGCCCAGAAATAGCTAAGAAGAAAAAAAAAAAAAAAAATTTAAATTGAATCAGGTTGGGCAGACTGGATGGACCATTCAGGTCTTTATCTGCCGTCATCTACTATGTTACTATGTTACTATGTATTATTAATCGTTTGTTAATCATTGAACTTATGGTTACGCGGTTTATAAGCACGATGTTATATTATCTAATATTAGGTTTACTATTGCAGCTAAGCACACAATGTTTACACAGCTCCTAAGGAGTTTGGCCTACTCAACTAGAGTCTATATACATGTATCTGCTATCATGTTTTATGTTTATCTTTGAATGTGTTATCTTCCTGAGTCTAGTTTTCTGGGCTTCAGCCCTTGGTCTATTTATATCCTATTGTTTTCTTTCTATCGAGTTCCTGATTGGGGGAGAGGGGGGACTAGCCAACTGTCTCCTCTATGTCGTTTTATTGGCTAAAGTAATAATAATAATGATAATAACAGCTTATATACCGCAATACCGTGAAGTTCTATGCGGTTTACAAAGATTAAGCAAAGGTACAAATTGATTGACTTTAAGAAGGGAGGAAGAAAGAGGGTTAATAGGACAGGAAATCCATTTTTGAGGAGAGAGTGATCAATAGAACAAGTTAATCGCTATAGAGGGGAGAGAGAAGAGAGGATCAAGTTGTCTAGATACTTTAGGAACAGGTGTGTTTTCAGACGTTTCCTAAATTCCTCATAAGTAGTGGGCGAAACGAAAGCAATTGTTCTAGGTCTTTACCCCATGATGCTGCTCGGTGCGAGAGAAGATGTTCATGGTGTTTTTTTCAGTTTACAACCTCTCACTGGGGGGGGGAAACGAAGTTGGAATGTGAGCTTCTCTTGTGTCTGTTGGCTTGAGAAGACGTAAAGGTCAGTTATGTATTTAGGGGCAAGTCCGTGTAGTGCTTTGAAGCAGAAGCGGGCAAATTTAAATCTTACGCGCGCCTCCATTGGCAGCCAGTGTCTACAAAGAGGATGGTCTTTATCCCTTTCTTGAACTTTCCGGTATCTCTTCTAGTTTTAGTTCCTTCAGGGAGGGCGTTCCACCACCTTGGAGCCATCACCGAGAGCATTCTTCTTTTCCTGACGCTTTTGTATTTGACGTCTCTGGAGGAGAGAATTTCCAGCAGGTGATTTTGGCTCGAGCGTAGTGCACGTGTCGTCGTGTGCCGATGTAGTCTGGCCACTAGATATTGGGGTTCAGAGAAATGAACGATTTTGTGCGTCAGCAGTAGGATCTTGAATTTCACCTTGATCTCAATCGGGAGCCAGTTATCTCGATTTTCAGCTATAGGCATCTCGGGTACTGTCTACCTATAGTTTTCGTTCTTTCAAGGCTAATCCTTTATGTAACTACTTCGTAGGGCTCTTCAGATACCTACTGTATCCACTTTCCTGAGGTGTTCCATAAGGATCAATTTTATCCCCTATATTGATTAGCCTTTTTCTTAGCCCCCCCTTGCCTCAGTAGGATTTATTTATTTATTTGTTCAATTTTTTATACCGTTCTCCCAGGGGAGCTCAAAACGGTTTACATGAGTTTATTCAGGTACTCAAGCATTTTTTCCTGTTTGTCCCGGTGGGCTCACAATCTATCTAATGTACCTGGGGCAATGGGGGGATTAAGTGACTTGCCCAGGGTCACAAGGAACAGTGTGGGATTTGAACCCAAAACCTCAGCTGAGGTTGTAGCTTTAACCACTGTGCCATTCTAGAAATCAAAATTTAGTAAAAGTGAGCCTGAGTAAAGAACAATCAAGCCATTGTGACATCACTGATGAAGTTGGCTCTTAGGCATTGGTGGAATGAGGCATTATGACATCACAATACCAACTTTGGCTATCAGAGGCTGAAAATTTGGATTATGACATCACAATACCAACTTTGGCTATCAGAGGCTGAAAATTTTCACACTATTTATTTATTCTGTTTTCTATACCATTCTCCAAAGGGAGCTCAGAACGGTTTACATGAATTTATTCAGCTACTCAAGCATTTCTCCCTGTTTGTCCCGGTGGGCTCATAATCTATCTAATGTACGTGGGGCGATGGGGGGGTTAAGTGACTTGCCCAGGATCACAAGGAGCCGTGTGAGTCTGAACCTTCAACCTTGGGGTGCTGAGGCTGTAGCTTTAACCGCTGTGCCACACTCTCCCCTTAGTAGCACAACGCATTTGGGATAAGTAGTTACCATTATGCTGACAATCTGGAGTAGAGCAATCTAATGTTTAGCGCAGAGGGCTGGAGAACTGGGCTTGATTCTCACTGCAGCTCCTTGTGACCCTGGACAAGTCACCTATCCCTCCATTGGCCCAAGTACCTGGCCTACATTTCTGGGCCTATCTTTCCCGGAGGTGCGATTCTCTATAGGGTGCCATCGCGCGATTGACATGTAATTGATAGACGCTTTTCAGGTGGCCACTGATATCAGTGCTACATATAGAATATATGCCTACATGCATAGCCTTTGATGGAGACTGCCCCAACTCTGTTGGTTGGGCTGAGAAATTTTTTAGCAACCCGTTGTATAATTCATTTTTTTGAACCAGTCAATCATCCATCTGCTGTACTTCGGATAAGCTGTGAATGATGCATATTAGCCTCACTTATACCCCCCAAAAAGTGTGTTGCAATAATCTAGGCAGCGTGTAATAAGTGCATGTATTAATAAGTCAAATTCTCATTTGTCAAGATTGGCTTTAACTCTCTTAACACAACTCGTAAACGGCAAAGAATTCAGAAATTTGTAAACAACAGCTCTTGATCATTAGAGAAAATGAATGACAAAACTTGAGGGCATAATCTTATTGGCTTGCTTTATTAATATTAGTTAAAGCAACAATTTGAGAGCCAGACAAATCAGGGTTCAAACTAGAGGTCTGAACGGGGATCGCGGGAATCCCACAGGTCCTGCGGGAGTCCCGCAGGTATCCCCTCCTAACTCATGGGAATCCCACGGGGACCCCCCTCTGGCCCAAGAGACTCCCACGGGAACCCCCCTCTGGCCAACGGGACTCCCACGGGGACCCCCCTCTGGCCAACGGGACTCCCACGGGGACCCCCTTCTGGCCAACGGGACTCTCACGGGGCCCCCCTCTGGCCAACAGGACTCCCACGGGGATGGAAGACTTTGGAAGCAGGGTTCGTCCAAATAATATAATGGACACGTCAGCCTTAGTAAAAGAGGGGGTTTATAAGTTAATTACCTGAACAGAAAACAAAAAAAGGGTTCCACCAAAGAGATTCCACAAGGAAAACAGCAGTGCAAACAGAAAAGAAACTGTGGAATTGATGATCCTGTCAGAAGTAATTGCTGCTTTTTATGGGGACGGGCGGGGATGGAGGTAATTCCTTGCGGGGACGGAGATGATCCTGGCGGGGATAGGCAGGGACGGAGAGGATCCTGGCGGGGACGGGTGGGGACAGAGAGGATGCTGGCGGGATGGGCGGGGATGGGTGAGATTTCTGTCCCCGTGCATGTCTCTAGTTCAAACCCTACTTCTGCTATACAGTAGACGTTCCTTGCAACCTTAGACAAGTCACCCTCCACTGTCTCGGTTACAAATCATGGACCATAAGCTCTCTAGTCTCACCTTGACCTTGTATTTGGAAAAAGAGATGATTTAAACCTAAAATTCAAATTTCCCTGCATTCTCTACCAGTATCAGCTGCTGTTGAAAAGCAACAAGAGGATCATACAAGAGGTTAAAAGGGTTTGCGAGCCATAGGTAACCTGCTGTTTTTACAGCAAAATGACAAGAAGATCAGCAAATTGAAGGAAACAAAGCAGATAGAGCGAAGAGGGAATTGAAACTCAAAGACAACAGTCCTATTGCTTCTGTTCCATTGAGTTTTCTGAGATTAATCAGCTCCCTGCTATGCTCAGTCGACCAATCACGCGTGAACTCAGCAAGGTACGGCTGATAGAGCTTGTCAACAAGAAGTAAGTGATACTTCTTCAAAAAGCAGGAGGGTGCGGCAAGGAGAAGCGTCTAACAGCACCGCGGTGTGCTATCTCAGGACTGCTTAAACAAAGTGCATTTTTATGCTAAGTGCGGAGAAAGACGTAGACCTCTGAGAACTACCTAATGGGTTAAGCAAAATTGCTTCGATGAAAACTGGAACATTCTCTCCGGGTCTACAGATTTTGACAGTGCTGTTTTCACCTTTAACGTTTTTTTCCCACTAGGATTTCAGCTCTTTAGAAAATCAGCAATTGGTTCATCAATAACTTTAATTCAACCAACATTGATGTTTGGTTATAACGTGTGGGGCTCATTTTCAAAAAAAAGATAGACGCCCAAAAGAAAGAAGACTGCCAATCAAGTGGAGCGGGCTTCATCTAAGGCTAGGCAGATCATAGGATGTATACGTAGGAGTTTCGTCAGCCGTAAGCCTGAAGTCATTATGCCGCTGTATAGATCATGGTGAGGCCCCATCTGGAATATTGTGTGCAATTCTGGAGGCCTCATTACCGCAAGGATGTACTGAGGCTTGAGTCAGTCCAGCGAATGGCCACCCGGATGGTCTCGGGACTCAAGGATCTCCCGTACGAGGAACGGCTGGATAAATTGCGGCTATACTCGCTCGAGGAACGCAGAGAGCAGGGGAGATATGATCGAGACGTTCAAATACCTCACGGGCCGTATCGAGGTAGAAGAGGATATCTTCTTTTTCAAAGGTCCGATGGCGACAAGAGGACATCCATGGAAAATCAGGGGGGGGGGGGGGAAGTTGCACGGCGACACCAGGAAATACTTTTTCACCGAAAGAGTGGTTGATCGCTGGAATAGACTTCCACTTCAGGTGATTGAGGCAAGCAGCGTGCCTGATTTTAAGAAGAAATGGGATCGTCACGTGGGATCTCTGCACAGAGTTAAATAGGGGAGGGTCATTGGGGTTGGCAGACTAGATGGGCCGCGGCCCTTATCTGCCGTCTTTTTCTATGTTTCTATGTTTCTAAACTGGAACGTGGGTGACTTCCTACTCAAAATGTCCAAGCGGGCATTTTCAAAACTGACATTTTCGGACATTTTTCTGGTGTTTTGTCTCCAGCGCATCTAAATCTTAAGGGGGCGTGTTAGAGGCATGTTTGGGACGGGTTTAGGACGAGCTTAGAACTTGGACGTTCAGCAGGGATAATCAAACCTTTTAATAAAATATCCCAAGCCCTTTATTAGATGCTTGGAGAAATAAGGGTCAAAAAGGTGCCCAAATTGACCAGATTAAGTCATGATCCCTCTTACCAGTGGCATTCCTAGCATATGTGATACCCAGGGGCCTATCATTTTTTTGACACCCTCTCTCATCTGTATGAAAAACATGATTTTTAGTAACAAGCCACACGTCACACATGAGTACCTAGGAAAAGGCAGCATCTTACATACTGCAGTGAGCAGTACAACATTAATACACCCATTGTAAAACTAAACAAGCCAGACTAGTACAGATCAATCCTGCAGTCAATCCTAACAGAAAACCATGTCTTTCGAACACACAGGAGCACAGAAAACTATTATGTAATCACAAACTAACCCCTCCCTCTTTTACAAAACTGTAGTGTGGTTTTTAGCCATGGTGGTAACAGCTCAGATGCCAACGTTAAAAAACGCTCTACAGTTCTGTAAATGGGGAGATAGAATAAAAATCCATAGACAAAGGTTAAACTGAAGCATCAAGAAGCTGGACTCTGCGTACAATGCAACATCACAGAAACAGCAATGCATCTCCCCTAAAGCAAAACATAAATAAATATAATTTTTTTTCTACATTGTCTTCTCTGGTTTCTGCTTTCCTCATCTTTTTGTCACTCTCTTCCTTTCATCCACTGTCTACCCTCTCTCTGCCCCTTCTATCTGGCATCCTCTCTCTTTCTATTCCCCTTCCAGAAACTTTATGCATCCCCCTTCCATTTCTCCCTTCACCCCTATCTTCTTCCCTTCCCTCCTCCAATGGTCTGGCATCTCTCCTCTCCTCTTCTTCCCTTCTCTATCCCACACCCCCATGGTCTGGCATTTCACTCTCTCCTCTCCCTTCCCCTCACTTCCATCAGCATCTGCCCCCTTTCTCTCTCTCCACCACACCTCCATACCACCCTGACCCCCTTTCTCACCCTTCACCATGATTCCATACCACCCTGACCCCCTTTCTCACTCTCCACACCCTTCCATACCACTCTGACCTCCTTAGCATTTTTTTTTGCTCCTTCAACTTGTCTGCGGTGTTCTTTGCTCACATGTTTAAAGACAATAGACTGTTTCAGTCCAATTCTTTATATGTGAGTTTGCAAATCATTGGACCCCTGAGGAAGGCGTGTTTGCCGAAACATGGACCGTGTAGGGTCTGATTGAATTTTTATCACTGTACTTTTTTAAATTGAATTTTCATGTTTTTATATGCCAGTGTATAATATATTATTTCCAGAACATCTGTATCCACAGTTTTTGTTTAAATCTCTCCAATCTCCATTCATATTCTCTCTCTTCATCTCTTTCACCTTACTGCCTATTAGTCTCTCCCTCTCCCTCTCCCTCTATCTCATTCTCTTCTTTCCCATCTCTAAATCTCTTAGCCAATCTACTTTATATCTTCTCCTCACTCTCCAGTCTCTCCTCTTTCATATATTTCTACAGTGTTTCCATCTTTCTCCTCTGTTCAGGAATTGGATCAGTGAGAAGCCCTAGTACTTCTTTGCCTATTCCCCCCCCCCTCCCGATTAGTGGCACACTCTGCTTTACCTGTGGGTAAACTTGTACTAGCTGCTGCCTCCTGCAATAAAATAACTACAGTAATATTCCCTACCAATAATGAAATCACAGGATAGCCATGGCAACAAGCTCATACCCGCCTCTCGACTCCCCATCCACACTGAGTGGTCAGCTGCAGCCAACTGATAGCTAGAGCAGCCAATCTGTGATGAGAAGCTATTCCTGGAAGCCAGTCTCGTCCTGCTTCCCCTTCTCCTGAGGGAGGGAGAAGTTGTGTGGTTGCAAGCTACAACCAGAAACGGTAAGAGACTCTAATGAAAGCCGGACGCAGGCAGAGGCTGGCCACGCAGCTGGTATCCATTCCCTGTCAAACGTTATGCCGAGAAAAGCCCTTCTTTTCCGCTCAGCCCCAAACGTTACACTGGGGTAGATTTCATCAGAGCTGTGGTCGTCGTGACTGTCGGTGCTGCTGGCGTCGCTTGAAGAGCGTCGCATTGCAGACTGGGAGTTGTAGTCGCTGGTGCGTGGTGCGAAGAGAACATGGCGGAAGCTGCGTGCGGTGAAGTGCCAGTAGCGGAGGGCTCCCCGGCTCCGGTTTCTTTCAGTTTCAGTCGAACAACGCGGCTGCTGACTCTGCTATGGAATAAGTACGGCAGCCGCGCTGAGGTGCCATTTAAACCAGCGCTGGAGGATCTGGACCCGGCCTGCTGTGCACTCCCCCAGGGCTGGCACCAGGGGCGGACCTCCCCCCCTGCCTTCCCCTTGGTATGCCACTGCCTCTTACTCCCCCAAGTGGTCACCAACTTCCTCCCACCACCTAAAGATGTGGGGGAAAAAAGTACATTCTCGTCTGTATTACGAGGGGGTGCTGAAAAGTTCTCATCACATCTGTCTCTCACCTCTTCAATCCATTCAAAATGCTGCTGCATGACTCGTATTCCATAAGAGCTGCCATGCTCACATTACCCCTCTCCTCAAGTCAATTCATTGGCTCTACATCCGTTTCTGAATACAGTGTGAACTCCTCTTACTGACTTACAAGTGCATTCACTTATCTCTTCCTATACTGGGTCAGACCAATGGTCCATCTAGCCCAGTATCCTGTCTTCACAGAGGCCAATCCAAGTCACAAGTAGATGGCAAAACCCCATGTCACCGATCTAGGGCAAGCTGTGGCTTCTCCCATGTCTGTCTCAACAGCTGACTATGGACTTTTCTTCCAGGAACTTGGCCAAACCTTTTCTAAAACCAGCTACATTAACTGCTCTTAACACATCCTCTGGCATTATTTCCTCCTATTGATTTTAAAGATCTTCAAGTGTCCTCCTAGTCTTTGTAAATCTTGATGCAGTAAAAAAAAAAAAAAATCGATTCACTTGGACCCGTTCTACATAAGAACATAAGAACATAAGCAGTGCCTCTGCCGGGTCAGACCAGAGGTCCATCCCGCCCAGCAGTCCGCCCCCGCGGCAGCCCAACAGGTCATGACCTGCCTTAATCACCAGAAGGGGCCCCCTTGCCCCCTAGGTTTCTCATCGAAGTCCTATCTTCCCATCAATGTCCTAACCCTCCAGGCCTTGCACCTGCACGACCTGGTGAGCTGTCTATACTTATGCAACACCCCAGCACCTCCCTCAGTACCCCACGATCCCCTTTTCCCTCAGGAATCTGTCCAATCCCTGTTTGAATCCCTGTACTGTACTCTGCCGGATCACTTCCTCCGGGAGCGCATTCCATTTGTCCACGACCCTTTGGGTGAAGAAAAACTTCCTTGCATTTGATTTGAACCTATCTCCCTTCAGTTTCTCTGAGTGCCCCCTCGTACCTGTCGTCCCTTTTAGTCTGAAGAACCTGTCCCTGTCCACCCTCTCTATGCCCCTAAGTATTTTGAAGGTCTCTATCATTTTCCTATTAGCGATCTGCACGTGGCAGGAGCGTAGGAAGATCGCTCCTGCCCCGAAAGCCTGCTTAGACCACCAGCCCTGCTCCGCCCCTCCGTTCCCGCAGGAGGACACCAGATTTAAAAAAAGAAACCCGACGCCAGCGCCACACAAGCCAGCTCGAACGGGCCGGCGTGGGAGCCCTGCTGCGCCCCCCCCGTTCCCGCAGGAGGACACCATATTTAAAAACAAGAAACCCGACGCCAGCGCCACACAAGCCAGCTCGAACGGGCCGGCGTGGGAGCCCTGCTCCGCCCCCCCGTTCCCGCAGGAGGACACCAGATTTAAAAAAAGAAACCCGACGCCAGCGCCACACAAGCCAGCTCGAACGGGCCGGCGTGGGAGCCCTGCTCCGCCCCCCCCGTTCCCGCAGGAGGACACCATATTTAAAAACAAGAAACCCGACGCCAGCGCCACACAAGCCAGCTCGAACGGGCCGGCGTGGGAGCCCTGCTCCGCCCCTCCGTTCCCGCAGGAGGACACCAGATTTAAAAAAAGAAACCCGACGCCAGCGCCACACAAGCCAGCTCGAACGGGCCGGCGTGGGAGCCCTGCTGCGCCCCCCCGTTCCCGCAGGAGGACACCATATTTAAAAACAAGAAACCCGACGCCAGCGCCACACAAGCCAGCTCGAACGGGCCGGCGTGGGAGCCCTGCTCCGCCCCCCCGTTCCCGCAGGAGGACACCAGATTTAAAAACAAGAAACCCGACGCCAGCGCCACACAAGCCAGCTCGAACGGGCCGGCGTGGGAGCCCTGCTCCGCCCCCCCGTTCCCGCAGGAGGACACCAGATTTAAAAAAAGAAACCCGACGCCAGCGCCACACAAGCCAGCTCGAACGGGCCGGCGTGGGAGCCCTGCTCCGCCCCCCCCGTTCCCGCAGGAGGACACCAGATTTAAAAACAAGAAACCCGACGCCAGCGCCACACAAGCCAGCTCGAACGGGCCGGCGTGGGAGCCCTGCTCCGCCCCCCCCGTTCCCGCAGGAGGACACCAGATTTAAAAAAAGAAACCCGACGCCAGCGCCACACAAGCCAGCTCGAACGGGCCGGCGTGGGAGCCCTGCTCCGCCCCCCCGTTCCCGCAGGAGGACACCATATTTAAAAACAAGAAACCCGACGCCAGCGCCACACAAGCCAGCTCGAACGGGCCGGCGTGGGAGCCCTGCTCCGCCCCCCCGTTCCCGCAGGAGGACACCAGATTTAAAAAAAGAAACCCGACGCCAGCGCCACACAAGCCAGCTCGAACAGGCCGGCGTGGGAGCCCTGCTCCGCCCCCCCGTTCCCGCAGGAGGACACCATATTTAAAAACAAGAAACCCGACGCCAGCGCCACACAAGCCAGCTCGAACGGGCCGGCGTGGGAGCCCTGCTCCGCCCCCCCGTTCCCGCAGGAGGACACCAGATTTAAAAAAAGAAACCCGACGCCAGCGCCACACAAGCCAGCTCGAACGGGCCGGCGTGGGAGCCCTGCTCCGCCCCCCCGTTCCCGCAGGAGGACACCAGATTTAAAAAAAGAAACCCGACGCCAGCGCCACACAAGCCAGCTCGAACGGGCCGGCGTGGGAGCCCTGCTCCGCCCCCCCGTTCCCGCAGGAGGACACCAGATTTAAAAAAAGAAACCCGACGCCAGCGCCACACAAGCCAGCTCGAACGGGCCGGCGTGGGAGCCCTGCTCCGCCCCCCCGTTCCCGCAGGAGGACACCAGATTTAAAAAAAGAAACCCGACGCCAGCGCCACACAAGCCAGCTCGAACGGGCCGGCGTGGGAGCCCTGCTCCGCCCCCCCGTTCCCGCAGGAGGACACCAGATTTTAAAAAAGAAACCCGACGCCAGCGCCACACAAGCCAGCTCGAACGGGCCGGCGTGGGAGCCCTGCTCCGCCCCCCCGTTCCCGCAGGAGGACACCAGATTTAAAAAAAGAAACCCGACGCCAGCGCCACACAAGCCAGCTCGAACGGGCCGGCGTGGGAGCCCTGCTCCGCCCCCCCGTTCCCGCAGGAGGACACCAGATTTAAAAAAAGAAACCCGACGCCAGCGCCACACAAGCCAGCTCGAACGGGCCGGCGTGGGAGCCCTGCTCCGCCCCCCCGTTCCCGCAGGAGGACAAAAGATTTAAAAAAAGAAACCCGACGCCAGCGCCACACAAGCCAGCTCGAACGGGCCGGCGTGGGAGCCCTGCTCCGCCCCCCCGTTCCCGCAGGAGGACACCAGATTTAAAAAAAGAAACCCGACGCCAGCGCCACACAAGCCAGCTCGAACGGGCCGGCGTGGGAGCCCTGCTCCGCCTCCCCGTTCCCGCAGGAGGACACCATATTTAATTCGACCCAGGGTCAACGGCGCACCGACGTTCGGCGCGCCGACGAAGGCGCACGACAAAGGCGCATGCGCCTTAGTGTGCGCCTTTGGGAAGCGACTGCAGGGACGACTGCCGAATACAGAAATTGCCAACACTACCTAACGTAGAGGTGAGTGAGAATAACCACCTAACACCACCAGGAAATCACACTAGACCACCAATACCAAAACCCAAACAAACAATTACTAATTAACTCAACTACAATCAGGAACCTGACCAGCCTACATACCGAGGCCCTCCAAAGTTCCAGCAAATTCCACAACAATTTCTTTCAGCCACACACAGAATGGATACAAGCACACCCAAACTCATCCTTGCTATCCTACTACTATCCCTCTTCACAGACAAATGGAAAACTACCGGATACCACACACAGCCAATCCCAATCATTACAGTACCAAACAAATCGGTCCTACAAACCAGAAAAACCCAAACCCCTAGAACCTTGATCCTCTGTTCACCATCCAACCAAACAAGCATACCCACAATCTGGGAAAAAGACATACAACAAAAGCCAAGATAAGCTTTCAAAGACCCCAGACAACACAAAAAATACTATCAAATATAGCTCCTACCCACTGCCCACTCACAAAAATCACACAAATAGCATGTTCATACTTAAATATACGATCGGTAGGTCCAAAAACAGAACTAATCAAAGACTGGCTAATCAAAGAAGACCTAGGATGCCTCTTCCTCACTGAAACCTGGCTCACATCCGACAAAGACCCTCACATTATAGAAATCTGTCCCAAAGGATACAAAATTGAACTAGTATGCCGAGCAAACAGACGAGGAGGAGGGATTGCAATCATAGTAAAAAACAACTTCAACATCAAAGTCCTAGCCAAGCACTCCTCCCCCCCATCTAGACCTTCTAGCCTGCCAACTTTCAGACACCACCCTAACAGGAAATCTAAACTACCTTCTATGCTACATCACCCCAGGAAAATGGAACATAACTAAACATGAACTAGAAGAGTTCATCCTCCAGAACTCGCTTTCCTCTACAAACAATCTGATCCTTGGTGACTTAAACCTCCACCTAGAAGACCACTCCTCCAAACAAGTAGAAGATATTATATCATACCTCAGTACCCTATCGTACCAGATCCTCAACCCGGAACCAACACATGAAAAAGGTCATCAACTCGATATCGCAGCATACTCATCCCCAAACTACAACACACAAAACATCCAAATCACCAATGGCGCCTGGCAACCCACCCTATGCTCGGACCACTATAAATACAACTTCACCATCAACTGGGAACATACCAAAAACAAACCCACTCCCCTCAAAACAAGCTATAAGACTAGACAGAAAATCGAACCAAACACATTCTGGAGCGCAGTGGACCCAGCAATAGATTCCAGCAACCCTAGTGAATTCATAAACACCTGGCGGTCTCTCAGCGAATCGACCTTGAACAAACTAGCACCACTAAGAGAAAAAAACAAAATACATAGACAATCAGATAAATGGTTTGACACCGAACTCCTACAACTAAAAAGGAAATGTAGACAACTAGAAAGGGCATGGGCAAAACAGAAACAAGTTATTACCAAAATAGAATGGAAAATCCAACTCAAGCAATACAAAATCAAATTGAAGGAAAAACGGAAAGACTACTACTCTAACCTCATAGGCACCGACAAACCAGACACAAAAAAACTGTTCAACCTAGTAAGAAACCTCACCGACACTAAACCATATCTAGCCACCCAGGAAAACGTAACACCTACAGCCTCTCAATTAGCAGACCACTTCAAAAATAAAATCATCTCAATTAGAACAACATTCAACAACTCACAATACAACACAGACAAGATTCTAACAAAACCCACAACAGCCGAAGCAATATCAGCAGACAGGTTCTGGACCGACTTCCCTAAAACCCAATGGACCGAATTGGACAGGCTATACAAAAAATATTGCAAATCAGCATGTGATCTGAATAACTGCCCACCATACCTACTAGCAACAGCTTCCACCAACTTCAAAGCTTGCTACACATTATGGCTGCAAACCACACTCAGGGAAGGCCATTTCCCACCAGACCTCGGAGAAATTATAATCACGCCAATACTGAAAGATCCCAAAGGTCTAACAAACAGCCCATCAAACTACAGACCAATCGCTTCTATCCCTACATACGTCAAAATAATAGAAGGACTAGTCGCACAACAACTGTCCACGTACCTTGAATCCCACAATATCTTACACCCATCCCAATCCGGATTCAGAACCAACTACAGTACCGAAACTCTACTAGTATCTCTACTAGACATAGCTCGAAGTCACCTCAGCCAAGGAAACAAACTGCTAATCATCCAATTTGATTTATCAGCTGCATTCGACCTAGTGGACCACGACATACTCCTCCAAATACTAGACGCAATAGGAATTTCAGGTAAAGTTCATAACTGGTTCAAAGGCTTCCTCAAAAATAGAACATACAGAGTCAAATCTAAAGACATTCTATCTGAACCATGGTCCAATCCATGTGGAGTACCACAAGGCTCTCCCCTCTCTCCCACACTTTTCAACCTATTCATATCCTCCCTAGGCACCGTCCTAGACGCCCAAAATATTACTTCTCTCAGCTACGCGGACGACATTACCATCCTCCTTCCATTCGACATACATAACCCAATCTCCACAGAACACCTGAAAAGTACATTGGAAACAGTGGATAAATGGATGTTAGATCACAAGTTGAAGCTGAACTCTGACAAAACCAAATTCTTATTACTAGAGAAAGACAAAAAACCATCCCTAACAGAACTGGAAGTAAACTCAATCAAGTACCCTATACAGAACTCCCTCAAAATCCTTGGAGTACACTTAGACAGATGCTGTACAATGCAAACACAAATCCAAAAAATCACCCAAAAAGCATTCTTCACAATGCGAAATTTAAGAAAAATCAGGAAATTCTTTAAAAAAGACCAATTCAGGATCATTGTCCAATCCCTGGTACTAAGTATCGTCGACTATTGCAACAGCCTCTACTTACCCTGCCCGACCAACACAATAAAAAAACTACAGACCATCCAGAACACAGCCCTCAGACTCATATATTCACTCAGCAAATACGACCACATTACCAATGCATACTTAGAATCCCACTGGCTACCAATAAAAGCAAGAACACAATTCAAACTCTACTGTCTCATTTTCAAAGTAACCCATGGCACGGCACCCAGTTACCTAAATAACCGTTTTCACTACTACCACCCACCAAGAAAAAGGAGAACACAGAACCTCTTCACTTATCCACCACTCAACGGTACCTGTCGTAAGAAACTCTATGACAACCTCCTGGGGACACAGGCAGCCAAAATAGACTCTGACATCTCTAAATTACTGACCAAAACAACAGACATAAAAGAGTTCCGCAAAGAAATAAAAACACTACTGTTCAAAAAATATCTCCCATCACTCTAACCACCGCCCAATGAGTTCCCATTCAACGACTTCGGAATCACTCATCCATATCATCTCTTTGTCTGTGATCAAGAATGTACTGTAACTCTTCTACACTACACCCGACTTAACTGATCGAGTTGACATGTATTACCTCTGCAAAATGTATTATCTTCTGCTATATGTATTATCTTCTGTAATAAGTAATATCTTCTGTGAAATTGTAATATCATAACTCTTCACTGTTCCTGTAACTTACTCCTATCCTGAAATGTAATTCTACTGGAATGTCCCAGATATTTTCTATATTGTAATCCGCCTAGAACCGCAAGGCACAGGCGGAATAGAAATCCGTAATGTAATGTAATGTAATGTAATATCCCCCCTGAGCCTCCTTTTTTCCAGAGAGAAGAGCCCCAGTTTATCCAGCCTCTCAGCATATGGGAAGTTTTCCAGCCCTCTTACCAGTTTTGTTGCCCTCCTTTGGACTCTCTCAAGAACTGCCATGTCCTTCTTGAGGTGCGGCGATCAATATTGAACGCAGTATTCCAGATGTGGGTGCACCATCGCTCGATACAGCGGCATGATGACTTCCCGCGTCCTGGTTGATATGCCCCTCTTGATGATGCCCGGCATCCTGTTGGTTTTCTTCGAGGCTGCTGCACACTGTGCGGATGGTTTCATGGATGGATCCACTAGCACACCCAAGTCTCTCTCAAGTCCGGTGTCTTCCAGCAATCTCCCCCCCATTTTATACTCGAACAACGGGTTCTTTTTCCCTATGTGCATGACCTTGCATTTATCTACGTTAAAGCGCATTTGCCATTTGTTTGCCCAGTCCTCCAGCTTATCGAGGTTCCTTTGCAGTTCCTCACACTCCTCCCTGGTCCTAACTCTGGCGCAGAGTTTGGTATCGTCTGCAAATTTTATAACCTCACACTTTGCCTCCATTTCCAGGTCATTGATAAATATGTTGAAGAGTAGCGGCCCCAGCACCGATCCCTGCGGCACACCGCTCGTGACTCCCCGCCAGTCAGAATATTGAACCTTTACTCCGACCCTCTGTAGTCTACCTGACAGCCAGTGCTTGATCCATCTGTGTACATTCCCGCCCACCCCGTGGTTCCACAGCTTCCTAAGCAGCCTTTCATGTGGCACCTTGTCAAAGGCCTTTTGAAAATCGAGATAAATGATGTCTATGGGTTCCCCTTTGTCCACCTGACTGCTTATTCCCTCAAAGAAGTACAGAAGGTTTGTCAGGCACGACCTTCCCTTACAGAATCCGTGCTGGCTTGTCCGCAGTAGGCCATTTTTCTCGATGTGCTTGCAAATGCTGTCCTTGATCATTGCTTCCACCATCTTCCCTATAACTGAAGTCAGGCTCACCGGCCTGTAGTTCCCGGGGTCATCTCTCGATCCCTTCTTAAAGATAGGTGTGACATTCGCCAGTTTCCAGTCCTCTGGTACCTCTCCAGTTTTCAAGGATAGGTTGCAAACATGCTGGATTGCGCCCGCTATTTCCTGACTTAGTTCCTTTAGAACTCTTGGGTGGATCCCGTCCGGTCCCGGTGATTTGCCGCTTTTCAGTCTGTCAATCTGCTTGAGGACATCCTCCCGACTTACCTCTATATGCCCCAATCTTTTGGCCTGCTCCCCACTCATGAGCTCCTCTGAGTCCGGTATATTGGACATTTCCTCGCTCGTGAAGACCGACGAGAAGAACGTGTTCAACCTCTCAGCTACCTCTTTATCCTCCTTAATCACTCCCTTCCTATCCCCATCGTCCAATGGCCCCACCTCCTCTCTTACTGGTTGCTTCCCCTTTACGTAACTGAAGAATGCCTTGAAGTTTTTCGCCTCCCTGGCCAGCCCTTCCTCGTATTTCCCTTTTGCTTTTCTAACCTCTCGGTGGCATTCCTTTTGGCATTTCCTGTGCTCCTGGTGATTTTCCTCCGTTGGATCCCTCTTCCATTTCCGGAAGGACACTTTCTTGTCACTGATTGCCCTCTTTACTTCAGGTGTCATCCAAACTGGGTCTTTTGACCGCTTGTTCTTACGGCCTTTCCTGAAACTTGGGATGTACAGTTTTTGCGCTTCCTGCAGTGTGTCCCTGAGAAGGGTCCAGGCGCTCCCTACAGTCTCCATCCTAAAGCCGTTCCTGAGCTTCCTCCCCACCATTTTCCTCATAGCAACATAGTTCCCTTTCCTGAAGTTGAGCGCAGTCGTTGCGGTCCTCCCCACTATGGGTGACCCCCTTTCTAATGTGAATCTGATCACGTTGTGATCACTGTTGCCTAGTGTTCCTCCCACTTCTACCCCTCTTGCAGGCCCCCCTAATCCGTTAAGGATGAGGTCAAGAGTAGCATCCCCTCGCGTCGGTTCCTTGACTAGTTGCTCCATGAAGCAGTCCCTCACAGCTTCTACGAATCCTGCTTCCCTCGTGGAGTTGGAGTGTCCCGTACTCCAGTCTATCCCCGGGTAGTTGAAGTCCCCCATCACTGTTACACTTCCAGTCCTGCATTCCTGTCTCAGTTCTGCTTCCAAGTCGTGTCCTATTGTTTCAGACGCACCAGGCGGGCGATAATACAGCCCCAGCTTTATGTCTGCACTCTTCTTTCCCGGCAATTTGACCCATAGCGATTCCAGCTCCTCTGCCTTTGTTGCCGTATCGATCCCAATCAAGTAGATATAGTCCTTTATATACAGCGCTATGCCTCCCCCCTTCTTGTGGGTCCTGTCCCTCCTGTAGAGCTTGTACCCTGGCAGCGCCACATCCCATTGATTTTCCTCTGTCCACCAAGTTTCTGTAATTCCTATTATATCCAGGTCCTCCCCCTTGGCCATGACTTCCAGTTCACCCATCTTAGCCATGAGGCTTCTTGCATTTGCATATAAGCACTGTAGGTCCCGGTGTTTGTCCTCCACCTCTGCCTTTACCTGGGCCGCCTTCCCTTAGGTCTCGGGCCGTTTTCCTATTCCCGGTGCCTCTGCTGTGCCCTCCGCCTTTACCCTCTCAACTCTCTTCCTTCCCTTGTCCCCTCCACCCCACCTCCCCGCTTTTCCCCAGGGAGTACCAGCCCCTCCCATGCTATCGTCCCCTGGGCCTTGGTTTGTTCCCCCTTGCCTTGTGGCTCCCCTTTGCCCTGTGGCTCCACCTTATTGCCTTCTGTTTGCACCCTGGTGCCATCTTGTCCTCCTGAATCCCCTGTTTTCCCCTTCCCCTTAGGCTTCTCCCAGCAAGTTGCTGTTACCTGGTGTTTCCCTCGCTGTCTGATCGCGAGTTCCATCGGACCCCCGTCCTCCTCCCTGCAGTCAGCCCTTTCAGCATCTTTTCTGGATACTGCTGTCCGAAGCATCATCAGGTCAGCTGTCGGCTTTCCCCCCTCTCTGTAGTTTAAAGCCCTCTCGATCTCCTTCTTTACGTTGGCTGCTAGTATTCTTGTTCCCGCCGTGCTCAGGTGCAGACCATCCCGCCTGTAGAGCTTGCTCTTTCCCCAGAAGGACGACCAGTTCCTCACAGAGTGGAAGCCCTCTTCCTTGCACCACCTCCTCAGCCACGCATTCACCTCCTGGAGCTCGGCCTGCCTCCTTGCATCTGCCCTCGGGACCGGCAGGATCTCCGAGAATGCTATCCTCTGTGACCTCCGTTTCAGCTTCCTTCCCAGGACCCTGAACTGGTCTGTTAGCACAGGCATGCTGAAATTCCTCTGGCTCACATCATTTGTTCCGACGTGGACAATTACTGCTGTCTCCTCCGTTTCGGCTCCGTCCAAGATCCTCTCGATTCTGTCGGCAATGTCCTTTGTCCTGGCCCCAGGGAGACATGTCACCAGCCGGTCCTCTCGACCTCCGGCTACGTGACTGTCCACCTCCCTCAGGATCGAGTCTCCCACAACAATTGCAGTCTTTCCCTTCCTCAAGAGCCTCCTCTGCCTCAGGTCCGTGTCCATGGTGAATCTGGGCGCTCCTCCCTCGGGGTCCTTCGCCTCCTCTGCCCTCCTGGCCTCTCCACTGGCCTCTCCACTAGGTCCATCCTCCGGTGGGTCCTGGCTCTCGTCTGATGACACCTGTCTGAGTTGCTGCTGGTTCTGCTCCTCGACCCTCCTGTAGCTCTCCTCGATGAATCTCTCAAGGTCCCTCACCTGATCTTCAATGGAGCTGTTTCTGTCTGGCATGGCTCCTCTGACGCCTGGCAGGGCTCCTCTGAAGCGTGCAGCCCCTCCAGGTCCTGAACCCTGGCCTGCAATCTCGCGACCTCATACTTCAGGCCTTCCAGCTCCCGGCACCGACCGCATATGTACTCCTGCCTTCCCGAGGGGAGGTAGTCGTACATATGGCACCCCATGCAGTATACTGGAAAGCTCTGATGTATTCCGGCTGCCTCCATTTCTATCTTATCCGCTCCGCTCTCCGGTCTCCCTCAGCTCTCTGCTCTGCTCCTTTGGTCCATCTATTTGCTCTCCGCTCTCCGCTCTCTCGTCTGCCTGCTCTGCTCTCTCCTCTGGCTCTCACCACTCTGGTCTCCTCTGATCTGTTGGTGTCCTCACTCCCTCTGCTCTCCCTCTGCCTGCTGCTGCTGTGTCCTCTCTTCCCTCTGCCTGGTGCTGCTGTGACCTCTCACCCACTCTCACTCTCCGCCTGCTGCTGCTGTGTCCTCTCTCCCTCTGCCTGCTGCTGCTGTGACCTCTCACCCACACTCACTCTCTGCCTCCGGTTGTGTGCTGACCTTGGTGTAGTGCCCTGGCCCTTCTCAAGGCCCTTCGCAAAGGCGCTCTCGCTAAGGCGAGCGCCTTTGCCGCTCGCCTTCGCCGCATGCCGAACGGCCGCGTGCCGTTGGCTCCGCCCCTTTTAAGGCGGAGCTCCGAGGTCCGACGTTGGAGGGGTGGGCGGAGCTACCTCTCGCCGCTACCCCTCACTCTGCACTCTCTCTGTGCCCTCCTGGCTCTCCTCCTCTCCTAACCCCTGCCTTCCAAGTCTCTCTCTTGCCTCTCTCCCTCTGTGTCTGCTTGCAGGCAAGCTGGACTCGTTCGGCGTTGGCTCCGCCCCTCTACATCACGCAGGATTTTGTAGACTTCAATCATATCTCCCCTCAGCCATCTCTTCTAAGTTACTACTACTAGACGAGAACCCAGAACCCAGAACACAGACGGAGCAGGCCCCATTGTGGACCAGGTGAGGGACCTCAAGAGATTCATCGAGGAGGCCTATAGGAAGGTGGAGGAACGGGACCAGCAGCTGCACAGACGGATGTCGGCAGACGAGACCCAGGATCCACAAGGCGACACCAGGGAAGGACCTAGTGGAGGAACCACGCAAGAGGAGGAGACCGCGACTCACCGGGCCCCCGAGGGAGAGACACCGCACTACACCAAGGACACGGACCTGAGGCAGAGGAGGTTGCTGAGGAAAGGGAAGTCTGCTATTGTGGTGGGAGACTCGATCTTGAGAGAGGTAGATAGTCACGTAGCTGGAGGAAGGGAGGACTGGCTAGTGACTTGTCTCCCAGGGGCCAAGACACGAGACGTCACTGATAGGATCGAGAGGATCCTGGACGGAGCAGAGACAGAGGAGACTGCGGTAATAATCCACGTCGGAACGAATGATGTGAGCCGGAGGAACTTCAGCATGGCCACACTGACTGACCAGTTCAGGGTCCTGGGGCGAAAGCTGAAGCGGAGCACACGGAGGATAGCATTCTCGGAGATCCTGCCTGTACCGAGAGCAGATGCAAAGAGGCAGGCAGACCTCCAGGCTGTGAATGCATGGTTGAGGAGATGGTGCCAGGAGGAGGGCTTCCACTTTGTGAGGAACTGGACGTCCTTCTGGGGAAAGAGCAAGCTCTACCAGCGGGACGGCCTGCACCTGAGCACAGCAGATGCCAGAAACATCTTTAGGATGGAGACTGTGGGAAGCGCCTGGACCCTATTCAGGGACACCCTGCAGGAAGCACAAAGAATGTACGTCCCCAGTTTCAGGAAAGGCTGCAAGAACAAGCGGTCAAAGGACCCGGTTTGGATGTCAACTGAAGTAAAGAGGGCAATAAATGACAAAAAAGTATCCTTCTGGAGATGGAAAAAGGACCCAACGAAGGAGAATCACCAGGCGCACAGGAAATGCCAAAAGGAATGCCACCGAGAGGTTAGAAAAGCGAAAGGGGAATACGAAGAGGGGCTGGCCAGGGAGGCAAAAAACTTCAAGGCATTCTTCAGTTACGTAAAGGGGAAGCGACCAGAGAGAGAGTAGGTGGGGCCGTTGGACGATGGGGATAGGAAGGGAGTGATTAAGGAGGATAAAGAGATAGCTGAGAGGTTGAACACGTTCTTCTCGTCGGTTTTCACGAGCGAAGACACATCTAATATACCGGACTCAGAGGAGCTCATGAGTGGGGAACAGGCCGAAAAATTGGAGCACATAGAGGTAAGTAAGGAGGATGTCCTCAAACAGATAGACAGGTTAAAATGCGGTAAATCACCGGGCCCGGACGGGATCCACCCAAGGGTTCTGAAGGAACTAAGACAAGAAATAGCGGGCACAATCCAGCATGTTTGCAACCTATCCTTGAAAACTGGTGAGGTACCAGAGGACTGGAAATTGGCGAATGTCACACCTATCTTCAAGAAGGGATCGAGGGGTGACCCCGGGAACTACAGGCCGGTGAGCCTGACTTCAATTATAGGGAAGATGGTGGAAGCTATGATCAAGGACGGCATTTGCGAGCACATTGAGAGGAATGGCCTACTGAGAATAAACCAGCACGGATTCTGTAAGGGAAGGTCGTGCCTAACGAACCTTCTGTACTTCTTTGAGGGAATAAGCAGTCGGGTGGACAATGGGGAACCCATAGACATCATTTACCTCGATTTTCAAAAGGCTTTCGACAAGGTGCCACATGAAAGGCTGCTTAGGAAGCTGTGGAACCACGGGGTGGGAGGGGATGTGCACAGATGGATCAAGCACTGGTTGTCGGGTAGACTGCAGAGGGTCGGAGTGAAGGGCCAATATTCTGACTGGTGGAGAGTCACAAGCGGTGTGCCACAGGGATCGGTGCTGGGGCCGTTACTCTTCAACATATTTATCAATGACCTGGAAAAGGAGGCAAAGTGCGAGGTTATAAAATTTGCAGACGATACCAAACTGTGCGGCAGAGTTAGGTCCAAGGAGGAGTGTGAGGACCTGCAAAGGGACCTGGACAAGTTGGAAGACTGGGCAAACAAATGGCAAATGCGCTTTAACGAGGAAAAATGCAAGGTCATGCATATAGGGAAAAAGAACCCGTTGTTCAACTACAAATTGGGGGGGAGCATTGCTTGGGAGACAGCAGACTTGAGAGAGACTTGGGTGTGCTGGTGGATGCATCACTGAAGCCATCTGCACAGTGCGCAGCAGCCTCGAAAAAAGCCAGCAGGATGCTGGGCATCATAAAGAGGGGCATAACAACCAGGACGCGGGAAGTCATCATGCCATTGTATCGAGCGATGGTGCGTCCACATCTGGAATACTGCGTTCAGTATTGGTCGCCGCACCTCAAGAAGGACATGGCGGTACTTGAGAGAGTCCAAAGGAGAGCAACGAAACTGGTAAGAGGGCTGGAACACTGCCCATACGCCGAGAGGTTGGATAGGCTGGGGCTTTTCTCTCTGGAGAAGAGGAGGCTCAGGGGAGATATGATAGAGACCTTCAAGATCATGAGGGGCATAGAGAGGGTGGATAGGGACAGATTCTTCAGACTGAAAGGGACAGCAAATACGAGGGGGCATTCGGAGAAACTGAAGGGAGATAGGTTCAAAACAAATGCAAGGAAGTTTTTTTTCACCCAAAGGGTCGTGGACACTTGGAATGCGCTACCGGAGGAAGTGATCAGGCAGAGTACGGTACAGGGATTCAAACAGGGATTGGACGGATTCCTGAGGGATAAAGGGATCGTGGGATACTGAGGGAGGAGCTGGGATGTAACACAAGTATAGAAAGCTAACCAGGTAATAAGTATAGAAACCCAACAGGTCGTGCATGTGCAAGACCGGAGGGTTAGGACTACGATGGGAAGATAGGACTTCAATGAGAAACCAAGGTGGCAAGGGAGCCCCTTCTGGTGATTCAGACAGGTCGTGACCTGTTTGGGCCGCCGCGGGAGCGGACTGCCGGGCAGGATGGACCTATGGTCTGACCCGGCGGAGGCACTGCTTATGTTCTTATGTACTACTACTATGAATTATTTCTATAGTGCTACCAGACACACGCAGCGCTGTACAGAGTCACAAAGAAAACAGTCCCTGCTCGAAAGAGCTTACAATCTAAACAGGCAAGACAGACAAACAGGATGTGATGGATACAGTTAACGGGAAGGGTTAATCTGCTGGCTGGGTTGGAGGGCAGAGGGGAGTACAGGACAATCAAGCCATTGTGACATCACTAATGAGGTTGGCTCTTATTGGTGGAATGAGACATTATGACATCACAATCTCAGCTCTGGTTACACTGCACAACAAAGTTTTTGCTTCCTGAACACTGCTGGGTGTTTCTTATAGAATTTTGGGTGCTGATCATGAATATTACATCAAAAATTACCCATCACGTACCATTTCAGAGAAATCTTCAATTTTGTCGTGATTTTTTCTTATATTTGGATGCAAACAATTTTTTCTCCCATAAGTGTCTTATCAACAACGGTTTGTGCCGCCTGGGTATGTCCATGCATAAAATCTAGCCAGGTTGGAAGCTGTTTTATGGAAGATGACATCCTGGGCATGTCTGGGCAGGTCTGAACGAGCTTGCGCTGTCTCACCATGCTATAATGGTGGCTTCCATACACCGATCCTGCTCATTTGGTTAATATAGATAGTCCGTGTGTGTATATAGTATCAGTATAGTAAAGTATAGTAGTATAGTAGCTGTAGCAATATAACAGTAAGTAAGCTTGATGCTATAGACGTTTTGGTGTCGGGCAATATGTCTCGTCGGTGTCGTAACAGCCGCGACACATTCTGCTATATCTGTGGGGAATATACACTTACGCCTCAGAGACGTTCGATGACTGCCCTTGTAAAGAAAGCCTATCATCTGTATTTTGGCTGCAAAATAGGTGATCAAGACAAGCAATGGGCGCCTCACATTTGCTGTGCGACATGTGCTGTTAGTCTGAGAGCCTGGCTCAGAGGTACTCGAAAGACGATGCCATTTGCTGTTCCGATGATATGGCGAGAACAGAAAGACCATGTGACGGACTGTTATTTCTGTTTGACTAATGTGTCTGGTTTCTCTGCCAAAAACAAGAAGTCAATTGAATATCCTAATCTGCCTTCAGCAATGAGACCCATGCCACATGATGACAGTCTTCCAGTTCCGAAACCACCAGAGGATTGGACCTTAGACGAACCAGATGAAGAAACTGCAGTGCAGGGTTCTAACAGTGACATTGACCCGGATTTTGAACCATCCTCATCAGGCGATCCACATCTGATAACACAGTCCGAATTGAACGATTTGGTCAGAGATTTGGGTCTGTCAAAAGCAAAAGCTGAGCTGCTAGGTTCGAGACTGCAGGAATGGTGTTTGCTATCACCAGGTACGAAAATTTCTGTGTTTCGAGACCGGCATCATGATATAACCAAATTTTTTGCACAAGTCGACAGTCTCTGTTTCTGTTGTGACATTGAAGGATTGTTCTCGGTCTTTGGTTGTGATCACAACCCGGAAGAGTGGCGTCTTTTCATTGATTCGTCAATGTTAAGCCTGAAAGCTGTTCTGTTGCACAATGGCAACGTTTATCCTTCAGTACCTGTTGGCTATGCAGCACATATGAAAGAAACATATGAGAATATGGAAATGTTACTAAAGTATGTCCAGTATACCAGGTATAACTGGAATATCTGTGGAGACCTCAAAGTCGTTGCTCTGTTACTAGGACTGCAGCTTGGCTATACAAAGTACTGCTGTTTCATCTGCGAATGGGACAGCCGAGACAGAGAGTCGCACTATTCTAGAAAGAACTGGCCACTCCGTAAAAAGTTAGTTCCAGGACAGAAAAATGTAGCACATGAATCGCTTGTTGACCCGACAAAGATATTTTTGCCTCCTCTTCACATTAAACTGGGACTCATGAAGAATTTTGTGAAAGCAATGAACAAGGAAGGGGAAGGTTTTCGTTATTTAAGACAGATGTTCCCAAGAATAACTGATGCCAAGATCAAAGAGGGTATTTTTGTTGGCCCCCAGATCAGACATGTTATGAGTGACAAGCGATTTGAAGATCTGTTAGTTGGGCCGGAAAAAATTGGCTGGAAAGCCTTGAAAGACGTTGTTGACAATTTTCTGGGCAATTACAGAGCCCCAAACTACATTCAGCTGGTAGACAAACTTCTCAAAGCATACAAGAGAATGAAGTGCAATATGTCACTCAAGATTCATTTCCTCCATTCACACTTGGACTTCTTCCCCGCAAATCTCGGTGCTGTGAGTGACGAGCACGGTGAAAGGTTTCATCAAGACATAGCTACGATGGAGAAACGATACCAGGGCAATTGGAATCCGTCAATGCTTGCCGACTATTGTTGGATGCTACAACGTGATGCACCAGACACTGAATATAAAAGAAACTCGGGAGCAAAACACTTTTAATTCTGTTTCATTTAGTCGCTTGTGCGAAACGTAAACTTGACTATATATTTTATTGTCAGTAAACATAAAAATGTCTATTTCTCATAGTTCTTACGTGATGCAGTAAAACCAAAACCATATTTGAGCATACCAAGTTGGTACCTGTCATAATCACCAAAAACTTTTCAGGAATCAAGACTTAACCAAAAAATTGTTGTGCAGTGTTATCAGAGGCTGAAACTCTTCACACTTCTACTACTATGAATTCTTTCTATAGTGCTACCAAACGCACGCAGCGCTGTACAGAGTCACAAAGAAGACAGTCCCTGCTCCAAAGATCTTACAATCTAAACAGCCAAGACAGACAAACAGGATGTCATGGATACAGTTAAGGGGAAGGGTTAATCAGCTGGCTGGGTTGGAGGGCAGAGGGGAGTACAGGACAATCAAGCCATTGTGTCATCACTGATGAGGTTGGCTCTTATTGGTGGAATGAGGCATTATGACATCACAATCTCAGCTCTGCTTCCCAAAGACTGAAACACTTCACACTATAGCGCTACCAGATGTGCACAGCGTTGTACAGAGTCACAAAGAAGACAGTCTCTGCTCAAAGAGCTTACAATCTAAACAGACAAGACAGACACAGGATGGCATGAATACAGTTAAGGGGAAAGGTTAATCTGCAGGCAGGAATGGAGGGCAGAGGAGTAAGGTTAAGGATAGAAGGCTATATCAAAAAGGTGGGTTGAAAGGTTGAAAGCTCTAACCTTTTTAGTCTTTCCTCATACGAGAGGAATTCCAGCCCGTTTATCATCTTGGTCGTTCTTCTTTGAACCTTTTCTAGTGCCGCTATATCTTTTTTTTAAGATAAGGAGACCAAAAATTAGTCTTGTTTACCATCCCTTTTCTAATAATTCCTAGCATCTTGTTTACTTTCTTGGCCACCGCCATACATTGGACCGAAGGTTTCAGCATATTGTCCACGATGACGCACAAATCTTTTTCATGAGCGCTGACCCCCAAGGTGGAACCTAGCTTCCAGTAACTATGATTTGGATTATTCTTCCCAATATGCATCACTTTGCATTTATCTAGGGGACACTCAAAGTTAAAGGGAAATACTTTTAAAACCAATAGGTGGAAATATTTTTTTACTCAGAGAATAATTAAGCTCTGGAACACTTTGCCAGAGGATGTTGTAAGAGCGGATAGCATAGCTGGTTTTAACAAAGTTCCTGGAGGAAAAGTCCATAGTCCGTCATTGACAAAGACAGACTATGGACTTTTGCCCTGGATTGCCCTGGATTGGTAGTATGGAATATTGCTACTCCTTGGGTTTTGGCCAGGTACTAGTGACCTGGATTGGCCACCGTGAGAACAGGCTACTGGGCTTGATGGACCATTGGTCTGACCCAGTAAGGCTATTCTTATGTTCTTATGTGAGCCAAGTATAGGACAATGAAGCCATTGTAACATCACCGATGAGGTTGGCTCTGAGGCACTGTGGAACGAGGCATTATGACATCACAATCTCAGCTCTGGAATGTTGCTCTCATTGGGGTTCCGGAATCTTGCTATTCTTTGAGATGCTGGAATGTTGCTACTCCTTGGGTCTAGGCCAGGTACTAGGGACCTGGATTGGCCACCGTGAGAACAGGCTACTGGGCTTGATGGACCATTGGTCTGACCCAGTATGGCTGTTCTTATCCTCTTACGTGTGCCAAGTATAGAACAATGAAGCCATTGTAACATCACTGCTGAGGTTGGCTCTGAGGCATTATGACATCACAATCTCAGCTCTGGAATGTTGCTCTCAGGGCCGCCATCAGGGCAGTACTACCAGTCCTGCATTCAGGGGCCCGGAGGTGACAGGGGGCCCGGGCTCCCCCAGGGTCCTAGGCAGTGTTTCCTCTAAGACAGCGGTCTCAAACACGCGGCCCGCGTGTGGCTCTCCAGGTTTTATTTGTGGTCCGCGGTCTGGAGGCGATCATTCTCTTCCTTTTGGAGCAGCAGCCAGCTAGTTCGTTCAAAGCCGCGGGTTGGCGGCTCCTTGCGCTATCCACGCCTGCATCGGAAGCCTCTCTGATGTCACAACGTCAGAGAGGCTTCAGACGCAGGCGCGGATCTCGCAAGGAGCCGCCACCCGCGGCTTTGAACGAATGAGCCGGCCAGACACGCTGCTGCTCCAGTGGCGTACCAAGGGGGGGGGGGCGGTCAACTGTTCTCCTTAGCGTACGGCTCGCGGCTCGTCTAGAGCAGTGGTGCCCAACCTGCTTCCCTTCCCTTCTCACTGCTGCCATCGGGGATCAGGCCGGCACCGTGTCTTTGATCTCCCTGCTTCTCTTCCCTGCTGGGCCGACCAACTCTCGCGGCGGCCCGACGTCAATTCTGACGCCGAGAGAATGTTCTGGCTAGCCAATCGCTGCCTGGCTGCCCGGAACGTTCTTTCCGACGTTAGAATTGACGTCGGGCGGCGAGAGTTGATCGGCCTCATGCAGAAGATTGCGGCAGCAGCCTATTCCGCGGCGGTGGTGGCATGGGGGAGGCAGGAAGGAAGAAAGAAAGAAGGGGGGGGACAGGGAACCAGAAACAAAGCAAAAAAATGGGGCACAGAATCAGAGAAAGACAGACATAGAGAAAGAAAGAAAAAGTTGGGGGAGGGAATGAGGTCTGGAGGAGAGGAAGCATACAGGAGGCTGAATGAAGGGAAGAAATATTGGATGCACAGTCAGAAGAATAAAGTGCAACCAGATGAAATTACCAAACAAAGGTAGGAAAATGATTTTATTTTCAATTTAGTGATCAAAATGTGTCTGAATTTATATATGCTGTCTATATTTTGCACTATGGCCCTCTTTTACTAAATCGCAATAGTGTTTTTTAGTGCAGGGAGCCTATGAGCGTCGAGAGCAGCGCTGGGCATTTAGTGCAGTTCCCTGTGCTAAAAACTGCTATTGTGGTTTAATAAAAAGGATGGGGGGTATATTTGTCTATTTTTGTATGGTTGTTACTGAGGTGACAATGCATAGAGTCATCTGCCTTGACCTCTTTGAAAAAACCCAGAATAGGAATGATAATTAACATTTTCTCAGCGTATAATGTGCTTTGTGTTTTTTTATTTTATTTTTGGTAGATCATTTTGACTTGGTCATTTTAAAGTAGCTCGCAAGCCCAAAAAGTTTGGGCATCTCTGAGCTAGAGCGTTGAAACTGTGTATTTCTATTTTATCCCCCCTTTTACAAAACTGTGGACCGTTTTTTAGCGCCAGCTGTGGTGGTAGCAGCTCTGATGCTCAGAATTCTATGAGCGTCAGGGCTGTTATCACCGTGGCTAAAATCCACACTACAGTTTTGTAAAAGGGGGAGGGGTTCGTTTGTGATGACATATTCCATACTAGGCGAAGGTGTTTTCTGTGTTCTGTGTGTTCGAAAGACATGGTTTTCTGTTAGGATTGACGGTGTAGGATTGATCTGTGCTGGTCTGGCTTGTTTAGTTTTACAATGGGTGTATTGATGTACTGCTCACTGCAATATGTAAGATGCTGCCTTTTCCTAGGTACTCATGTGTGACGTGTGGTTTGTTACTAAAAATCATGTTTTTCTTACAGATGGGGGGGGGGGTGCCAAAAAATGATGGGCCCCGGGTGTTACATATGCTAGGTACGCCACTGTATGTAAAGATACCAGAAAGCTGGCGTAGCAAAAACTTTAAGTAAATTGTTATTCTTCTAAGCTTTGAGTATTTAACCCTCCCACAATCTCACGGGCACTCGTTTCAAGTTTCAAGTTTATTGAGATTTTGATTTAAACGCAATATCAAATATTTTCAATGCGTATAACAAAAATAAATTTGGGGAAATAAATAAAACCATTTGAACAATAAACATACAAACATATCCATAGATGATTAAAATTACATAAGGAGTACCAGGATAAACTACATTTGTTTAAAAATGCGTCCTCCACGCCTGCTCATAAATTTTGTCGCTCATGCATATTTTTTTTTTTGCACACACCTCATCAGTCCTTAGAGGAAACATTGGTCCTAGGCCACCATAGCACAAATTATGCTTTATGTTTCTGCTGTGCACAACAATAAACAATAAACACTGCTGTCATACTTTTTTTTTGTCCCCTGCCGATTTCCTGATAGCACCCCCCCGGACAAAAGGGGGGGGGGAAGGGGTGCGTGGGGGGGGGGGGCCCAATAGGATTGCTCAGTAAAGGGCCCAGAAATTTCTGATGGCGGCCCTGGTTGCTCTCATTGGGGTTCCGGAATCTTGCTATTCCTTGAGATGCTGGAATGTTGCTACTTCTTGGGTTTTGGCCAGGTACTAGTGACCTGGATTGGCCACCATGAGAATGGGCTACTGGGCTTGATGGACCTTTGGTCTGACCCAATAAAGCTATTCTTATGTTCTTATGTGTTGACCCATGTAGTGATTGAAACCTGCATGCTATACTTGTTTATTTTAGTCAGTAGATGGATTTTCACTGACTTTCTTCACATCATGTTGAAATAATGCGCATATGAAAGGTTTTTTTGGGGTTTTTTTTGCCCACGATGAGGAAGTAGTAGGGTCTTGTGACTCACCCGAGACTGAGGCTTTTTTTCTTTCGTGTAGCATTAATTTCAGCGGTGTTTTTGTTTTGACTTTTTGGAGAATTGTTTGGTTTGGTTTTTTTTTTCTCTCTTGCATTTTTGTATTTCGCCTCCACACCTCAGCATTTAGTGTTATTGAGACTTGCATTTAATCTGCCATGTGGACGCCCAGTCTCCCCATTTCCTACGGTCTTCCTGCAGTGTTTTAAAGTCCACATGTGTTTTAGCAACTTTGCACAGCATAGTTCCAATTTCCATTTATAAATAAGTTAAATAGCACCGGACCCAGTACAGATCCCTGTGGCACACCACTATTTACCCTCCTCCATTGAGAAAAATGGCCATTTAACCCTACCCTTTGTTTTCTGTCGGATAACCAATTCTTAATCCACAATACAACATTTCTTCCTATCCCATGACTCTTTAATTTTCTCATGAGGAACTTTGTTAAAAGCTTTCTGGAAATCTAGATACATATATCAACCGGCTCACCTTTATCCACATGTTTATTCACACCTTCAAAGAAATCAAGCAAATTGGTGAGGCCAGGCCTCCCATGGATGAATTCTGTCTCATTAAATCATGTTTGTCTATATGTTCTACAATTTTATTTTTTATAATTGTTTCCACTATTTTGCCTGACACTGAGGTCAGGTTTACTGATCTATAGTTCCATGGATCTCCCCTGGAACCCTCAAATCTTCAGGCACTACAGATGATTTTATCGACAGGTTATAGATCACTAACAGATCAGCAATTTCATGTTTGAGTTCTTTGAGCACCCTGGGATGTATACCATCCGGTCCAGGTGATTTATCACTCTTTAACTTGTCAGTTTGGTTTAGTATGTCTTCCAGGTTCCCCGAGATTTCTTTCAATTTCTCTGCATCTTCATCCTTGAAAAACATTTCCGGTTCAGGAAGATTTCTTACATCTTCTTTCATAAAGACCGAAGCACAGAATTCATTCAGGCCCAGATTCTCAAAACTTTAACGTGGTCGCTAAACTGGTTTCCGATGAAGTTTAACTTACATGTATTTTAGCCTATATGTGTTTAACCTACATTATCAAAACGGCTTATCGCGGTCTTACTCGAAAGGGTCCCGAGAAGAGCTACAAAAATGGTTAAGGGACTGGAGGAGTTGCCGTACAATGAGAGGCTACTGGTCCCATTACATGTCTTTTTTCATGTAATGCGACCAGTGTTGGACGCAGTATTCCAGGCGGGGGCGTACCATGGCCCGATACAGCAGCATGCTAACCTTCTCAGATCTGTTTGTGATCCCCTTCTTAACCATTCCTAGCATTCTGTTAGGAATGATCAATAAGATCGAAGGCAGCTGAGAGATCAAACGATATCATCAATATTTTTCTAAACTGGTCAAAGGTGTTGCAAAAGCAGCTGTAAAATCAGATTGAAGATGTATTGCATTCGACATCTCAGTTCTATTACAGCATTTAGGGGGGAATTCAAAGGAGGCTACCGCGTTAGCACTCGCTAATTGCACTGAACTCTCACATTTTAACATGGAATTAATTGGCATGCTGATTACTTCTTGCATCAAAATGGTAAACGTTTTTGGCTAAATGCTTGGCTTCTCCATTGATCCCAAAGTGACTTTTCCAACTGTGGAATTTGAATGCTGGCTTCTGATATATAGCCCATTGTTCTAGCTATTAGGCCAATTGATGCCCCTTTGCATAGCTTATCTATACCATGAAATAACGCAATTCGATTGGCTGAAGCAAATGTCAATCAATTGGAGAAATTTCACTCAGAGCTTTTAAGAATTATAATAGGTCAGGCTCCTCCATTTCTGTTGGATGTATTCATGGTCTCAAAGCTAAATCACTCTTGTAAAGCTCATGCTTTTTTTAATCTATCCGTCAGTAAACTGCCTAGAAGTCGCAAGATTGTGGCGGTATAGAAGAATAAAGTTATTATTATTATTATTATTAAAGGGTTGTAAGCAGTGGCGTACCTAGGGTATGTGGCACCCGGGGCCCATCATTTTTTGACACCACTGGAAAAATGGGCCAAAAAGTGGCAAATGAGTTTCAACATAGGGAAATGCAAGGTCATGCATATAGGGAAAAAAAACCCGATGTTCACTTACAAAATGGGGGGATCAGCGCTAGGGGTGAGCGACCTTGAAAGAGTCCTGGGAGTGATGGTAGACACAACATTGAAGGCGTCGGCGCAGTGTGCCACGGCCTCAAGGAAAGCAAACAGAATGTTGGGTATCATTAAGAAGGGTATCACGACCAGGACAAAGGAAGTCATCCTGCCACTGTATCGTGCTATGGTGCGCCCGCACCTGGAGTACTGTGTTCAGTTCTGGTCACCGTACCTCAAGAAGGACATGGAGGTACTTGATAGGGTCCAGAGAAGAGCAACTAAGCTAATAAAGGGCATGGAGGACCTCTCATATACTGACAGACTGAAAAAGCTAGGGCTTTTCTCCCTGGAAAAGCGGAGACTTAGAGGAGACATGATAGAAACCTTCAAGATCATGAAGGGCATAGAAAAAATAGACAGGGGCAGATTTTTCAAATTAAGGGGATCAATAAGTACAAGGGGGCACTCAGAGAAATTGAAAGGGGAGAGGTTTAGAACAAACACCAGGAAGTTCTTTTTCACACAGAGGGTGGTGGCAGTGGCGTACCTAGGGTATGTGTCACCCGGGGCCCATCATTTTTTGACACCCCCCCCCCCATGTAAAAAAATTTTTTTTGTAATGACCATGAAACGGAATAAATGGTCAGAATAGAAACAGGCAGTGAAAATTTTCTTATATTCCAAACATAACATAAATTATGTCTGAATTGTCATGACATCAGAAGTACATATGGAGTAGTTGCAGGTGATGCTTGGGACAGTTCTGATTGTGTTAGTTCGGTTTTATGTGTTTTTTGAATAGAAGGGTTTTTATTTCTTTTTGAAGGTTTTGCAGTCTGTGGTCGATGTCAATTGGTTGTAGAGTTGGGGGTCGAGTGTTACAGCTCGAATGGCTAGGAGGTTGTCGAACAGTTTTTTTCTTTTGACGTTTTTGGTTGGAGGGTGTGTGAATGGTGCGTGAGTTCTCCTATGTCTGTTTGAAGTGGATTGAATTATTTAGCTGAAGAAATTAGTTACCCCCTCATCCCACACACATTAATTCTCTTCCATTTTTGTTCCCATTATAAAAAACACTGATAAGTTCCCAGAAAAAAAATACATTAAAATAAGAAGTGAAAACAAAGGCCCCCTACAGATGAGAACATAACATAAGAATAGCCTAACTGGGTCAGACCAATGGTCCATCATGCCCAGTAGCCCATTCTCATGGTAGCCAATCCAGGACACTAATACCTGGTCAAAACCCAAAGAGTAGCAACATTCCATGCTACCGATCCAGGGCAAGCAGACACTTCCCCCATGTCTTAATAACAGATTATGGACTTTTCCTCCAGGAATTTGTCCAAATCTTTCTTAAAACCAGCTACACTATCTGCTTTTACCATAACTTCTGGCCACTTCATTTTTAAGTTTAGATCTTTCCTTTCAAACAGAGACCTTGCTAGATGTCAAATACAGCACAAGGTAACTTCACATGGACTTAGCTGTGCAGGAAATGTGAATCTCCTCATACACCCACCATATAGTGCAAAAATGTGCAAAGGTCTGTTTTTTTCTTTCGATCACTACATAGCCTAATGCCACACAAGCAGCGCTGTTACAAACATATTCTGTAGGTCAATGCTAAGGATAACAAAGTTTCCTTCCTTGGACCAGAAGGAGATAAACCACTGGAAGAGATCCCAAAACAACACCCAAAGACCCACTCAGTGTGTGAACCAGTTGAGTGGAGTGGACTAACTGGGGGGTGGAAATGGGCCCGGAGTTTGCTCAGCAGAATTTCCCAGACCACCTCTTCCTCTCAACACATTGACACGCTGCCACCATCACCACTAGGAACACCTCACTGGGTAGGCCAGCTATGCTATAAACTTTATAAAACACATTATTATATTTTCTTATAAAGCACATATTTTAACTGAACTCTCTGACATCCTCAGCCTTTCCATTCACAAAAATAGAAGGAAGAAAAGTTCCCATTTCCTGCTGTCTCATGTCCCCGGCCTATACAATATTTTTTTTCTGCAGACCCTTCAAAAGTCTGACCAAATCCTCGTTTCACTTGCATTATAAAGTACTGAGGATGCCATCTCTCCCCAATCCCAGGTCCTAAAGTCTAAGACAGTAGCGCAAACTAATGCTGCCAGATACAGGAAAAAAAATTTTGATTCGATTCAGCCCTATTGAATTGGTTTTTCAATTCGATTTTCCTGCCCAGTTGGGTGATTTTTTTCAAAACTCATGGTGGGTTTTATAGCTTTTTCACCCCCTTTGGCTTCTCCTAACCACACTGGCGCTGTGGTGTAAATAAAATAAAGAAACAAAAAGGACTTTTCCTCTCTCTGTTAAATCCTAGCTCACGTTTGCAATCCAACACCAGCTCTGGCAGGATACACATTTCAAATCTGACATATTATACTCACAAAACAGAAAATAAAATTAATTTTTCTACCTTTTGTTGTCTGGTTATATTTCAAATCTTGTTGGTCCAAGGCTCTGGTTTTCTTCTGATAACTTGCTTGCCAGGGTCTCCTTCTTTCTGCATGCTAACCATCCATCTGCCAACTCTGTCCTCCCTTTCCATTTCCCTTCCCTTCCCAGGAAGTCTGGTATCTTTCCTTTTTTTCATCTCCCTCCACAGATCCACCTTTTCTTAAATACCCTTTCATCCGGCATCTCTCCCTCCTTCCCCACCATCCCAGAGTCCACCATCTCTCCCTTTCTTTTCCTAATTACCCTCCTATCCAGTATCTCTATCCCTCCTCCACACCATCCCTTGTGTCCAATTTCTCTCCCTTTCTGTTCCTTCCCTCCCTAAATCCCATGGTCCATCATCTCTCTCCCTCTCCTCTATTTTCAGACCCATTATTTCTTTCCCCCCCCCAAGTTTGGCATATGCACGTCTCTTTGAACACCCCCTTCCCTCCGTGTACTTCTAAATCATGGTCCCCCCCAAAGGTCTGTCCCCCCTTAAAAGTCTGCCTGTCCCCCCTTGAAGGCCTGCACCCCCCTTGAAGGCCTGTCCCATCCCCTTGTAGGCCTGTCCCCCCGTTGAAGGCCTGCCTGCCTGTCCCCCCCTTGAAGGTCTGCACCCCCCGAAGGCCTGCACCCCCCCGAAGGCCTGTCCCCCATTTGAAAGCCTGTCCCCCCTTTAAGGCCTGCCTGCCTGCCTTTCCCCCCCTTTAAGGCCTGTCTCCCCCTTGAAGGCCTGCACCCCCCCTTGAAGGCCTGCACCCCCCCTTGTAGGCCTGTCCCCCCCTTGAAGGCCTGCCTGCCTGCCTTTCCCCCCCTTGAAGGCCTGCACCCCCTTGAAGGCCTGCACCCCCCCCCGAAGGCCTGCACTCCCTTGAAGGTCTGCACCCCCCCGAAGGCCTGTCCCCCCCCTTGAAGGCCTGTCCCCCCCCCTTGTAGGCCTGTCCCCCCCTTGTAGGCCTGTCCCCCCTTTAAGGCCTGCCTGCCTGCCTTTCCCCCCCCTTTAAGGCCTGTCTCCCCCTTGAAGGCCTGCACCCCCCCTTGTAGGCCTGTCCCCCCCTTGTAGGCCTGTCCCCCCCTTGAAGGCCTGCACCCCTTGAAGGTCTGCACCCCCCCCGAAGGCCTGTCCCCCCTTGAAGTCCTGCCTGCCTGCCTGTCACCCCCTCCCCCTTGAAAGCCTGCTTGCCTGCCCGCCCGCCCCACCCTGAAGGCCTGATGCCCCGACCCACCACGAAGGACCGCTCGCCCCCCTAGCCTCCCCGCACCACCTATGAAGCAGCCGCAGCAGGATCGCGAAGCCAGCGTCAGCGATCCCTGCGCTGCTTCCTGCGCCACGGTCCCGCCCCTCCTCTGACGTCAGAGGAAGGGCGGGATCGCGGCGCAGGAAGCAGCGCAGGGATCGCTGACGCTGACTTTGCGATCCTGCTGCGGGCTGCTTCACAGGTGGTGCAGGAAGGTCAGTGGGGCGAGCGGTCCTTCGGGGGTGGCGGGGGACTGAACGGCAAAGCCGGGAACACCCCCTTAGGGCTGGCACCCGGGGCGCACCGCCCCCCCCCCCCCCCCCTTGGTACGCCACTGGGTGGTGGATACATGGAACGCGCTACCAGAGGATGTGATAAACAGGAGCACGCTACAGGGGTTCAAAGAAGTTTTGGATAGGTACTTGGGAGACAAAGGGATTGAGGGGTACAGATAAGAGTAGAGGTAGATTATAGGGATTAGAGGTAAGTTACAAAATTAATCAGGGACCACTGTTCAGGCACCACCCCAGGGTCCACCATCTCTCCCTTTCTGTTCCCAACTATCTTCCTATCCAGTATCACTATCCCCCCTCCACACCATCCCTTGTTTCCAAGTTCTCTCCCTTTCTGTTCCTTCTCTCCATAAATCCCATTATGCCCCATCTCTCTCCCACTCCTCTGTTAGACCCATTATTTCTAACCCCCAAAGTCTGGCATATGCACGTATCTTTGAACCTCCCTTCCCTCCCTCCCTCCCTCCATTCGTGAACTTCTACACCAGGACCCCCTCCCCTGAAGGTCTGTCCCCCCTGAAGGCCTCTCCCCCCTCCAAAGGCCTGCATCCCCCCAAAGGACTGTACCTCCCAACCGAAGGCCTGCACCCCCTCAAAGGACTGTACCTCCCCCCTGAAGGTCTGTTCCCCCTGAAAGCCTGCACCCACCCCAAAGGACTGTACCACCCCCAAAGGACTGTACTTCCCCCCCGAAGGTCTGTCCCCCCACCCTAAAGGCCTACACCCCAGCCCTGAAGGACTGTACCTCCCACCTGAAGCTCTGTCCCCCCTGAAGGCCTCTCCCCCCTTCAAAGGCCTGCATCCCCCCAAAGGACTACACCTCCCCCAAAGGCCTGCACCAGATAAAGGTGCAGGAGGCCAGAGGGGAAACCTGACACTGCAGCACTTCCCAATTGATCCTCCCCCCCCTCGCCCTCTAAAGCAGGAGCTGGCTAGCAAGAAGAAGCTGCCGATCCTGCTTTAGGGGGCGAGGGGAGAAGGTCAGATGATGAATTGGGATTCGGGAGGCCGATTTGTGGGGGTTTTGAATTGATTCGGGCAGCACTAGGGCAAAGAAACTCCATGAAACACCACCAAGCAGCCCAGCAATACTCACCTTCAGTTCAGATGCTACTTGCAGTGTCGCACGCAGCTTGGGCTCCCTTTCCTGTTTCCACCCCGCTGGAAACAGGAAGTTGGTGACGAAAGCGCGCCGACATTAGAGCGCACCAAGCTCCGACGGCGACGAGGGGTGTGGCCGTGGGGGAACGGAAGGTAAGAGAGATGGCTCAGGCTGGTTCACTTCGGGAACTCGCGAAAGCCTTGGAGTTGGGCCATGAGCAGGGAAGTTCCCGGGCCATGACTCCAAGGCCGGGAGCACCCCCCCATGAGCTTGCACCTTGGGTGGACCGCACCCCCGCCCCCCCCTTGGTACGCCACTGGTTGTAATTTTAAAAGATATCACGAACGTATGCTTTCATAGCAAGCCGCTGTCTTGGATAAAAATTTTAAGCAATTATTCTGTGTATCTGTTTCATACTTGGATTTTAGAAGACTTATTTGTTGTCTAGATTCTTGGGTAACTAATCTCCTTAAGAATTTCATTTGTGATGTAGATTAATCTTTTGTAGACCACATAGATCCTCACAGTTTATTTAGTCTATAAGTTGATTTTATGTTATGTTATCTTTATGTTAAGTAGATTTTGAAAACTAAGACAAAAAACTGCACGAAGGTCTGACTGATGGAGATAAACCAATATCATTGTTCTACATTTTCTGGAGAGGTAAAATGAGGCAGTGGATCCAATTTGAATTTTTGTTCAGACCTCTATTAAAATAATTTTAGGAGTGAGCAACGTTGGTTTTTTTTTAGCTGCCCTTAAACTTCCATACTGGAAAAAAACCTATGGAAGTCTCCGGTTGTGGTAAGAGAAATGGATACGGGCAACAAATGGACAGAGTTGCATTTGATGCCATCGGACATTGATATTTTTTTGCAAAAGAGGAATAGGTTACCATACAGGGACAGTTATTCGTAATTGGGAGAAAGTTGGAATTGGTGACCATCTGGTCTTCTCCCGATCTAGCCATGGAAAATATGAGCAAGCCAGCTGTCAAATTTCATCTCAGATGGTTTCACTTCAGCTATACTTGGGTTTGGTTCCAAGTCCAATTTTTTTTACATTCAGTTGGATTTTTCAAGCTCAGCTTGGCTTGCCTTTTAAGAGCAAGCAGATCTGTGCTGTTTAAAAGTTGACGTATATTTCGAAGCATGTCCAGCTTATCAGATAAGAGGTAAATGGGAATACGCCTCTTGGACTGAGCTCCTCTTTTTTCAAATAGCTTCTAAAAGTCTGTATATCTTTGAACCATTGGATAGACATCAAACACTCAATCATATTTTTGCCAGCTCCATAAATTGGTTAAAAAAAACCCCACACTGGTACTGGTACTTTTTTTGTTGTTTAATTCCAGTGACAAGGCAGTGGCTGCTGCCAGAAGGATTCTGGGCTGTATAAAGAGAGGCGTAGTCAGTAGAAGGAAGAAGGTGTTGATGCCCCTGTACAGGTCATTGGTGACGCCCCACTTGGAGTATTGTGTTCAGTTTTGGAGACCGTATCTGGCGAAAGACGTAAGAAGACTTGAGGCGGTCCAGAGGAGGGTGACGAAAATGATAGGAGGCTTGCGCCAGAAGACGTATGAGGAGAGACTGGAAGCCCTGAATATGTATACCCTAGAGGAAAGGAGAGACAGGGGAGATATGATTCAGACGTTCAAATACTTAAAGGGTATTAACGTAGAACAAAATATTTTCCAGAGAAAGGAAAATGGTAAAACCAGAGGACATAATTTGAGGTTGAGGGGTGGTAGATTCAGGGGCAATGTTAGGAAATTCTACTTTACGGAGAGGGTAGTGGATGCCTGGAATGCGCTCCTGAGAGAGGTGGTGGAGAGTAAAACTGTGACTGAGTTCAAAGAAGCGTGGGATGAACACAGAAGATTTAGAATCAGAAAATAATATTAAATATTGAACTAGGCCAGTTACTGGGCAGACTTGTACGGTCTGTGTCTGTATATGGCCGTTTGGAGGAGGATGGGCAGGGGAGGGCTTCAATGGCTGGGAGGGTGTAGATGGGCTGGAGTAAGTCTTAACAGAGATTTCGGCAGTTGGAACCCAAGCACAGTACCGGGTAAAGCTTTGGATTCTCGCCCAGAAATAGCTAAGAAGAAAAAAAAAAAAAAAAATATTTAAATTGAATCAGGTTGGGCAGACTGGATGGACCATTCGGGTCTTTATCTGCCGTCATCTACTATGTTACTATGTTACTATGATGTTCTGGTTTAATTCAACCTTTCAGGTGAGGGTCTCCAAAGGCAGGCTTACATTTAGCTATCCAACTGAGTGGTCTGAATAGGATGAGTGTCGGGTCAAACAGCCTTACTTAAAATATTGTACTATTTATTCATCACAGTAAAATAAATATAAAAGGAATAAGCAGATAGTTATTAATTTATCTATTCAGTATGCAATATGGTGTTTGAAGTCTGATTCATTAATGATGTTTCTTTTGCAGTCAAACTACCTGTTCCTGCCAGAAAAACATGTTGCCAGGCTTGTGATTTTTTTGGCATTAGCCTTCGTTATTAGTCTCAGAAACTGGACCACAGCCGTGCTTGAAAGAAAAATAAAACACGACTGCATGTTGTATGCCATCTCGCCAATGGACAATACAACATTCATTAAATACCTTTCTTTAAGCTTGAAACAATCAATTAAATATTGTAGAATGGAACAGATTCTAGAAAGAACATCAAAAATTAGATTCCAAAACTATGGGCACTATGGGGGAAATTTTGTAAATGGCTATCTCTTGATCACACATGCAGGGGTATTTTCGATAGGATGTCTAAGTCCGAGTTTGGACACCCAGAAATCCAGTAGAGAAAATATCCATTCTCAAAACAGCAAGACATTTATCTTTTTTTTTTTTTTAATGGCCTGTGTAGACATGTTGGTCGTTAGTACCAAAGTCTATCATTTTTTGGCCATTCTCGAATATAAATACGTCCACATGAAAAATGCAAAAAATCAAGTTTTTCTCTAGGCAGCCTGTATTCTTAGCAAACTGTTCAGACAGCTGAACATAGCAGAAGGACTCTTCTAAGTACTGTAGTGAATTTCACATTAAAAGTCCCAGGTACAGATGTCACTATATCTTGCATATATTGTATGGTGAGCCCTCCAAAACCTACCCAAAACTTACTGTACCCACCTGTACACCAAAACAATAGCCCTTATGCCTGCAGGTGACATCTTTATGTAGCTACAGTAGGTTTTGGGTGGTTATTGGAGGGCTCACTATACAATATAAGCAAGATATGATGATACCTGTACCTGGAACTTTTAATGTGAAATTCACTGCAGTAACCCTTAGCATGCCCCTTTGCTCTCTGGACTCAAATGTCTGTGTTAACATCTGAAGCTGTTTGGGCTGAGAACTTTTCAGCACCCCTTCGTAATATAGGCTAGAATGTACTGGATTTTTTAAAACATCTTTGGATGGTGGGAGGGGGTTGGTGACCACTGGGTGAGTAAGGAGTGGGGGGTCATGCTTTAATCCCTCCAGTGGTCAACTGGACTGTTTGGGCACCTTTTTAGCATGAGATAGTTTCAGCGCTAAGTGGCTCTGCTGAAGCTTTAAAATAATTAATGAGTATTCTTCTGACACCTGAAGGACTGTTTTGCGGTGGAAATTAACTGAAAAATTAAGCACCTCTAATGTAGGCCAAGGTTTTAAAGGTCTACAACAGGGGTGCCCACACTTTTTGGGCTTGTGAGCTACTTTTAAAATGACCAAGTCAAAATGATCTACCAACAATAAAAAAAATTTAAAACACAAAGCACACTGTACGTAGAGAAAATGTTAATTATCTTTTATATTCCAAGTTTTTTTCAAAGAGGTCAAGGCAGATGACTTTATGCAATGTCACCTCAGTAACAATTATACAAAAATAGGCAAATATACCCCCTCCCTTTATACTAAACCGCGATAGCATTTTTTAGCACAGGGAGCTGCACTGAATGCCCCGCGCTGCTCTTTATGCTCATAGGCTCCCTGCATTTAAAAAAAAAAATGCTATTGCGGTTTAGTAAAAGGGGGTCATAGTGCAAAATATAGACAGCAGATATAAATTTTCAAAATGGACACATTTTGATCACTAAATTGAAAATAAAATCATTTTTCCTACCTTTGTTGTCTGGTGATTTCATGAGTCTTTGGTTGCACTTCCTTCTGACTGTGCATCCAATATTTCTTCCCTTCTTTTAGCCTACTGTATGCTTCCTCTCCTCCAAACCTCATTCCCTCCCCCAACTTTTTCTTCCTCTCTCCCTGCTGTACAACGAGAGATTAGAGAAACTGGGCTTCTTCTCCCTTGAAAAGAGGAGATTGAGAGGGGACATGATCGAAACATTCAAGATACTGAAGGGAATAGATTTAGTAGATAAAGACAGGTTGTTCACCCTTTCCAAGGAAGGGAGAACAAGAGGGCACTCTCTAAAGTTGAAAGGGGATAGATTCCATACGAACGTAAGGAAGTTCTTCTTCACCCAGAGAGTGGTAGAAAACTGGAACGCTCTTCCGGAGTCTGTCATAGGGGAAAACACTCTCCAGGAATTTAAGACAAAGTTGGAGAAGTTCCTACTCAACTAGAAAGTACACAGGTGAGGCTGGGCTCATTTAGACCTAGGGGCAGCCGCATGAGTGGACTGTTGGGCATGATGGACCACTGGTCTGACCCAGCAATGGCAATTCTTATGCCCTTTCCTCTTTCTTTCTGTCTCCCTGCCCCCTTTCTTTGTCTTTCTCTCTCCATGCCCCCTTTCTTTCTTTATTTGTTTTCTTTCTTTCTTTCTTTCTCTCTCCATGCCCTCTTTCTTTCTTTCTCTCTGTCTCTCTGTCTCCCTGTCCCTCTTCTTTCTTTCTTTCTGTTTCCCTTCTTTTTTTCTGTCTGTCTCCCTGTCCCCCTTTCTTTCTCTCTTTCTCTCTCCATGCCCTCTTTCTTTCTTTCTCTCTGTCTCTATCTCCCTGTCCCTCTTCTTTCTTTCTTTCTGTTTCCCTTCTTTCTTTCTGTCTCCCTGCTCCCCTTCTTTCTGTCTCCTTGCCTGCCCCCTTTCTTTCTTTCTCCCTGCCCTCCCCAAGCCACTGCTGCCTCCATAGGGCAACAGGACCCCAAGCCACCGACGCCCCAAGCTCCCCCTGCTTCCCGACGCAGAAGCGCCAAGCCGACCATCCTTCCTTCTCCCCCCCCCCCCCCCCAACGTCAATTCTGACATCGGAGAGGAAATTCTGGGGCCAGCCAGGCAGGAAGGATGGTCGGCCCGGAGCTTCTTCGTCCTGTTTACGGCATCAGAATGCAGGTAGAATGCAAAGGTAACTTGAGTCTATCACGGAGCTCGGGATGGGCCTTCTCGATCTACTGGACGATCGCAATCAACCTTTTGGGCACCCCTGGTCTACATTATAAGTGCATAGTCCTTTAGAAAATCACATCTAGTGCCACATAAGTCTTTCTACGCCCATAAATACACCTATTTTAGGCATCACTAGGCACCATGCAATAGGAACCTATGTTTTGTAGATCTGTGCCTAAGAAAATAGATGCCTATCACCCAATTAATTTTTATTATTTTCAATTATGAGCTTATTAAAACTCATAATTGAAGCTAATTTACCAATTAAGTTAGGCACCTAAGGGCCCTGATTCTATAGACAATGCCCAACATGTAGGCGCCAAGAAGCGCAAATGCCAACCATAAGTTTATAGAATTGTGCCTAGTGGTGTTTAAAGTAATCTTAACCTAAATGGTTTTCTTGCCCTAAGTGGTTTTCTGGGCCTAAATGAGCATGCCCAAGTCAAAACAAGGCTGGGATCTACCCACAATCCACCCCTAATCACACCTACTCCTCTGGTAGGTGCCTTGGAATAAATGCCTATCTCAAAGAGATAGACGTCTACCAAGTTGGGCAGCTGCCATCTAATTGCATTTCAATTTTCAATTTTCAATTAATAAGGCTATTTAAATGATCAAGTTAGGCACCTAGATCGATTAGGCAAGCTGAACTAAGTGCCTATCTTTAGGCATCATTTATCAGGGCCTAAGTGCCAATTCTACATGTATAATGGCAATTGGGTGCAAAATTGTAGAACAGATTCATGGTCTTCAATGCATAGCCCCAGGACCACATGCAGCCCCCCAAGTCCTCCACTGGGAATCTCAAACAGTTAATATTACTACTACTAATTTCTATAGTATTATTAGGGACGCTGAAAAGTTCTCAGCCAATCCAAGAAGAGAATGATGAGGTTGGCTCTTAGGCATTGGTGGAATGAGGCATTATGACATCACAATACGAGGGGCTGCTGAACATTTCTCAGCCCAACCAAGAAGAGAATGATGTGGAGCCATGAAACGTACAAGTTATTCCACCCTTCTCTTGACACTTTTCGTTTCATTTCATATCACTGAAACAAAAAGTGTCAAGAAAAGTGTGGAATGACTTGTAAGTTTCAGGGCACCACATCTTTCTCCTCTTGGCTGAGCTGAGAACTTTTCAATGGCCCCCTCGTATGTGGTAAACAGAGAAATTAGAATGTTCATATTAACGAATGCAATTAGAACAAAAAAAAAAACCCCAGAACTGAATCTGCAGAAGAAGTGATCGTGAAAATCTTTTAAGACCGATAAGGCTTCTGAACACAGCAACAGATCAGCTGAAAAACTCACTCACCAGTAGTTTTGTATAAGCAATTCATTTACAATTCAGTTCATCCCAGGACAGCTGTGGTGGTGAAGTAATTGAATTAAAAGTGATGGACCTACTGCGGCATATCGATTAACTCAACTTGCAGACTCCAACTTGATAATTGCAGTGCCACACTAAGCATCTGTTCGCAATCATTCTGAAATATTTAAGTCAGCTTTTAGTAATGTGGTCTTTTTTTTTTTTTTTTTTTTAAGAAAAATAATATCATTTTGCTCCAGTAAATTTAACTATAAATCTGTATAGCTCTTTCCTCGGAAGAGAGAACAGAACATTTCCTTAGCCTGAACTCAGAATTGGATCTGAAAAAAAGTTGCTACTACCTCAATCTCTTTTGCTTTTGATACTTTGAAACCCATACGTAAGACTCACCATAGGTTACTGACCTGCATCTAGAGGTAGAGGTAGGTTATAGGGATAAGATTAGAGGATTAGAGGCAGTTACAAAATTAGTCAGGGACACTGTTCAGGCAATTAGGCCTGACGGGCCACCGCGGGAGCGGACTGCTGGTCAAGATGGACCTCTGGTCTGCCTCAGCAGAGGCAACTTCTTATGTTCTTATGCATCTAAGGAAAGTTTGCTATGGATAAAAAAAAGCTTGCACTGAATACTCAAAGCCATATTTATATGAAATGTTTTGCTGAATTTTGAAATAATCCGCTACTTTGGTCATTAACTCATAACTTTAACGCACTTTCACTAAGGGTAGATTATACTGGAATATTCACTATTGACGTGGGATAGTTTGCAGGTGAACCCTATCGGCCACTTGAGGTTCTGTTAATGAAGTCATAACTGTCTTATTTTGGTCACACCGTCAGGAGAGAGAGATCACTGGAGAAGGACATCGTGGTTGGGAAGAGCGAAGGAACCAGACAAAGAGGGAGACCTGCAATCAGATGGCTGGACTCATTGAAAACAACCATGGGGATGACGCTGGAGGACCTATCTGGACTAACACAAAACCGATTTCTTTTTAGATCCGCAATTCATCGAGTCATTATGACTTGAACATGAATCGATGGCACCTGACGACAACAACCGTTTCTTTCACATCTTTGGGGGAGTGGTAGGGGGGGTCAAAGACCAATGGGGGACTGTGAGGGGGGGTTCATGCATCCAATAGTCATCTGGTAAATTTGGGTACCTCTTTGGCCCTTATGCACTTTTAAAGGTTCATAGTCAGTGGCGCGCAAGACACCAGTGCGCCGACAATCCAGCGTTGACAATTCAGCGCAAGAAAAAAGCATGATGCCGAAAGCCGCCGAAAAACTTATTTTTAAAGAGCTCCGATGGGGAGGGGGTGGGGGGTGCCGTTGGGGGTGTAGGGGGTGCAACCCCCCACATTGTAGAGAAAACGGAACTTTTTCTGATTTTTTTTCAGGAAAAGTTCCGTTTTCTCTACAATGTGGGGGGGGGTTGCACCCCCCAAACCCCTCCCCAACGGCAGCACGAATACTATGCATTAAAGTTGGGGGTTCTCCCACACACACCCCTCCCCCCATCGTAGCTCTTTAAAAATAAGTTTTTTGGCCGCTTTCGGTGGCGCACTTCTTTCTTGCGCTGGATTGTCGGCGCGCTGATGTCTGACGCGCGATTATCCCGTCACCCTTTTAAAACACTTCTAACTCCGAATATCTAAATGGCACCCTGGACATCTTCAAAAAGGTTTGATTATTGCTGCAAAATATCCAAGCCCTAAACCCACCATAATCCCACCCAAAACATGCCTTTAACACCCCTCCCTAAAGATCTAAATATACTGGAGGGAAAATGATCTGCATGATGTCTGTAAAGTCAGTTTTGAAAATCAGCACTTGGATGTTTTGGCGATTAAAATGCCCAGGTACCAATTATGCAGTTTTTTTGATACCTTTCTATTTTGGCCCTCACTTGGAATACTGAGTCCAGCACTGGTCACCGTACATCAAGAAGGACACGGTACTACTCGAAAGGGTCCAGAGAAGAGCGACTAAAATGGTTAAGGGGCTGGAGGAGTTGCCGTACAGTGAGAGATTAGAGAAACTGGGCCTCTTCTCCTTTGAAAAGAGGAGACTGAGATGGGACATGATCGAAACATTCAAGATAGACTTAGTAGATAAAGACAGGTTGTTCACCCTCTCCAAGGTAGAGAGAACGAGAGGGCACTCTCTAAAGTTAAAAGGGGATAGATTCCGTACAAACGTAAGGAAGTTCTTCTTCACCCAGAGAGCGGTTGAAAACTGGAACGCTCTTCCAGAGTCTGTTATAAGGGAAAACACACTCCAGGGATTCAAGACAAGGTTGGATGAGTTCCTGCTGAACCAGAATGAACGCAGATAGGGCTAGTCTCAGTTATGGCACTGGCCTTTGACCTGGGGGCTGCCGTGTGAGCGGACTGCTGGGCACGATGGACCTTCTTATGTTCTTATGAAAATGAGCCCCATGGCTTTTAAGGTTCCCCCAGGAATGGACATCAGACCAAAAGCCAGCAGCCTCTTTGAATATTGAGGGGGTAAATGCAGTATGCTTATATTAGAGCCATGCACTGATCCTCAGCACATAGCTTCCTAATGCAAAATATTTGCTCCTCAATGTGATAAGTAAACAGCTTGCAAATTATTGCTGTCTTATAAAGTGTGTGCCAACCCAGGTACTTGGAACCTGGGTTGGCCACTGTTGAAAACAGAATGCTGGACTTGATGGACCTTCAGTCCGTCCCAGTATGGCAGCTCTCTATGTTCTTATGTGAGACAAGTATAGGACAATGAAGCCATTGTGACATCACTGATGAGGATGGCTCTTATTGGTGGAATGAGTCATTATGACATCACAATCTCAGCTCTGTAATGTTGCTACTCTTTAGATTTCTGCCAGATGTGTGGGACCTGGATTGGCCACTGTTGGAAACAGGATACTGGTCTTGATGGATCTTTGGTCTGTTCCAATATGGCAATTTTTTATGTTCTTATGTCAGAAAACTAGCACACCAGGGCAATATGCAGCCGCTTGCTGCCAATGTCTCCCTTCTTGTCATTGCATGAGCAAGGATTGGATCATCTACCAAGTTTCCAAGTTTATTAAAATTTTTGATAAAATGTCAATCATCTACCAACAGGAAGGGCAAGATTAAAAAGAAAATCTTGCTGACAATCTTTGAATCATAACCATTTCCTCAACATCTCCTGGCAAGTGGTTGTAGGCAATGAAGTGGTCTTTGATTCTTATTTGTTGAATGGACCATATGCCCAGACGCCGCCAAGATTGCCATTCCAAATATTGGCCCTGAATCTTCAAATGAGGGTTACGCCATAGAGGAGAACACGTGGTACTATACCAGGAGAGGGGAGCGAGACCGTCTATAGCATGGATGGCAGTCCTTGTTGCGGAAACTATGGGATTCAGCTTCTTACCAGAGTCTTGTCGCATAAAGCGTGTTCTGTTCCATAATCTAGCTGCAGCGTTCTCTATTCCATTAAATTGAAATGTCCACTCAAGTATACTGCAGCCCCTTTGTTTCGACCTCGCTTGTGCGGAGATCAAGTGCATTACATTACATTACATTACATTAGGGATTTCTATTCCGCCTGTGCCTTGCGGTTCTAGGCGGATTACAATAATGATGATATCTGGACATTTCCAGTAGAATTACATTACAGGAGAAGAGTAGATTACAAGTAACAGTGAAGAGTTACAATACATTCAATATCGCAGCAGATATAACGTAGCCACGGATTACAATAAGGAAGATATCTGGGCATTTCCCGTAGAATTACATTACAGGAGAAGTGTTAATTACAGGTAATAGTGAAGAATTACAGTACATTCAATATCACAGGAGGTGTTACATAGCAACTGAGTCAATTTACAACTGGTGGAGAATAAGAATTACAATATATTCTAAATTATAAAGGAAGTTACATGAGATGAGTCAAGTTTCTTCGGATGGAGAGTAGCATCATATGCCTATATGTGGAGGTGTATTTATTGTTTTGATGATTGCATGATGTTGGTTAATTAATGTTGATGATATGGACAGTAGGGGTGTTTAGTTTGGGTTGGATAAAGAGATTCTATTCCCAAAGGAATTGGTTGGTAACTCATTAGATGGCGGTTTAGATTGATGGGAGGTATTTTTTGAACAGTAGTGTTTTTATTTCTTTTCGGAACTCTTTCATGTCTGTAATTTCGATCAGTAATTTTGAGATGTCGGAGTCAATATTAGCTGCCTGTGTCCCTAGTAGGTTATCATAAAGTTTCTTACGTCGAGTACCATTGAGAGGAAGGTAGGTGAAAATGTTCTGTGTTCTCCTTCTTCTGGATAATAGATAGTAGTGAAAGCGGTTGTTTAGGTAGCTGGGTGCCGCTCCGTGGGTTACTTTGAATAGGAGACAGTAGAGTTTGAATTGTATTCTTGCTTTTATTGGTAGCCAGTGAGATTCTGTGTATGCTTTGGTAATGTGGTCGTATTTGCTGAGTGAGTATATGAGTCTGAGGGCTGTGTTCTGGATGGTCTGTAGTTTTTTTATTGTGTTGATTGGGCAAGGTAGGTAAAGGCTGTTGCAGTAGTCTACCATACTTAGCACGAGGGATTGGACAATGATTCTGAATTGGTCTTTATTAAAGAATTTTCTTATTTTTCTCAGATTTCGCATTGTGAAGAATGCTTTTTGGATGATTTTATGGATTTGTGTTTGCATAGTGCAGCATCTGTCTAGTTGTATTCCCAGGATTTTGAGGGAACTCTGTATTGGGTATTTGATTGAGTTTACTTCCAGTTCTGTTAGGGATGGTTTTTTGTCCTTCTCTAGTAGTAGGAATTTAGTTTTGTCCGTGTTCAGCTTCAACTTATGATTTGTCATCCATTTTTCTACTGTTTCCATTGTAGTTTTCAGGCGTCCTGTGGAGATGGGGTCGTGGATGTCGAATGGAAGGAGGATGGTTATGTCGTCCGCATAGCTGAATGATGTTATGTTTAGGGCATCTAGGGTGCTGCCTAGGGAAGCAATGAATAGGTTGAAAAGTGTGGGAGAGAGGGGAGAGCCTTGTGGCACTCCGCAGGGGTTAGACCATGGTTCTGATAGTATTTCTTTTGACTTGACTCTATATGTTCTTGTTTTAAGGAAGCCTTGGAACCAGTTGTGCACTTTACCTGAGATTCCTATTGCGTCTAGAATCTGGAGAAGTAGGGAATGGTCCACTAGATCGAAAGCCGCTGGGAGATCAAGTTGGATGATTAGCAATCTGTTTCCTTGGCTGAGGTGTCTTCGGGCTATATCTAGTAAAGATACCAGGAGAGTTTCTGTACTGTGGTTAGTTCTGAATCCGGATTGGGATGGATGTAGGATGTTGTGGGCTTCTAGGTACATGGATAGCTGTTGTGCCACTAGACCTTCTATTATTTTGACGTATGTAGGGATAGAAGCGATTGGCCTGTAATTTGACGGGTTATTTATTAGACCTTTGGGGTCTTTCAGTATAGGGGTTATTATGATTTCTCCAAGGTCTGGTGGGAACTGGCCTTCCCTGAGTGTGGTTTGCAACCACAACGTGTAGCTAGCTTTGAAGTTGGTGGAAGCTGTTGCTAGTAGGTATGATGGGCAGTTGTTCAGGTCGCATGAGGACTTGCAGTATTTTTTATATAGCCTGTTCAGTTCTGACCACTGGGTTGTAGGGAAGTTGGTCCAGGACCTGTCTGCTGAGATGGCTTCGTCTGTTGTGGGTTTTATTAGGATATCTTCTATGTTGTTTTGTGAGTTATTGAATGTTGTTCTGATTGTAATGATTTTATTTTTGAAGTGATCTGCTAATTGAGAGGCTGTTGGTGTTAGGTTTCCCTGGGTGGCTAGGCATGGTTTGGTATCGGTGAGGTTTCTTACTAGGTTGAAAAGTTTTTTTGTGTCTGCGCGGATTGCATCTACAGCCAACCAGGATGGTCTGCGCAAGCGTCGTGATCGCTCTTCAGCAATCTGTGGGATCGCAGTGGGGCGTACATCCGATCAGATAATTTCCATGAGGACTCTGTATTGAATCGGTTGCCCGGAAGAACTCGGCCACGAATCGCCCAACAACAATCTAGACCAGTGAGTTTAGTAAATCTAGGCCTAAATCCCCTTTTCTGCAATATCCAAGTCACCAATTCTTCTTCTCCCCCCTTCCAGTCCCCTGAATTTATTTATTAGCCCTTAACAGAACACTGCGGTTGTTTTTTATATGCCTCATTGGTGGAATAATGCCTTATGACATCACAATCTCAGCTCTGGAATGTTGCTACTCTTTGGGTTTCTGCCAGGTACTTGGGACCTAAGTTGGCCAATGTTGGAAACAGGATGCTGGGCTTGATGGACCTTCGGTCTGTCCCAGTTCTTATGTGAGCCAGGTATAGGACAATCAAGGAATTGTGACATCACTGATGAGGTTGGCTCTTAGGCATTGGTGAAATGAAGCATTATGACATCACAATGCAAGGGGCTGCTGAAACGTTCTCAGCCTATCCAAGAAGAGAATGATGTGGAGCCATGAAACTTACAAGTTATTCCATACTTTTCTTGACACTTTTCATTTGAAGGAGGCAAATGCATCTAGTACATGGCTAACAGCGAGCTCAAGTCACTAATGTCCTTTCACTTTAACCTGCAAATTGTTATGTCCAGTACAATTAATTCAAGGCACAGTCTCTCTCAGGCTCCACTTCAGTTCTGAGTCTGTGCACTCTTCTTTCTGCGTATGTTCCACTGTACTCCAGTCATGATCTTCATATGCCGCTCTCTTGTCAGAAACTGCCTTCCTCAGTGTGATGACATCATTACGGCTCCTCCACTGATGATGGAGCTGAGTTGGCAAATTGCTTCTCGTCCGGTAGATTTTTTCCACCAGCAGGAATGATTAGTATCTTGCTATGCACACTTTCCCGCCCAACTTTGCCCCCGATGTTACTTATAGCTCCATGGACTGAACTGTACCATCTCCAAAGCAGGTAGGATTCAGTGCAAATCCAGCTGTTTTCTTCAGACAGACTCTCTCCACATATAACTCAATCCAAAATATTTGTTTCTGATCTACCTATACTCCAATGCCCTAGAAATGTTTCCCGTTTTGCCCCACATTGGATATCATTTTTGTAATTCTTGTCTGCCTCCAATTGTCCGGGACACTGGCTAAGCTCTATGAGTAGAATACCCTGACCAAGACCTACGAAACAAGCTGGGCACAAGCCAGGGCCAGACTAACTGCAGTAGGCCGAAGTTTAATTTTCCTTTATACCAGTTCAATTTACCCTGTCTTTTACTCAACTGAAATAAATTAAGTTGAGACTGATGAAAATCGATAACGTTAAATTTACTTGAAAATCTGGATTGCAATTATAAACTTCCAAAACGATTTGCATAAGAAGGCATTCAAATCAAATCTCCAGTCTTTTTTCCAGTACAAGTCCTTTTATATCAATCTCTCTCCGTGTTTCCAATCTCTTCCTTACAAATCATTTTTACATCTGTGGTGAACCACTGAAGGTCTCACCCTTGTTCCACAGCCCAGGGTCACTTCGTCACCGCCAAGATGAATCCATCAGTTTGTGCTCAATACTAGCAGAGTCCTATATGCTCTCCTTTTTACCTACTGAGATTACTGTCCACACCATCTTTTTTTCTGTCCCCTCCTGGCAATAGTCCTAGGATATAAGGCCCTTAGGAACAGATTCTCAAAACGTACAATGCCTTTAATGATGGTCGCTAAACCAGTTCAGCATGGCAGTATTTGTCCAGCTGATTTTCAAAATGGCTCACCATGGACTTTTCCGAGCTTCCTGGCAGACTCCAACTCTGCCATGCAAATGTATTATAATGATTTATTTATTTTATTTATTTTTTAAATGTCTATACCGTTTTTTTCTAAAATGGTTTACAAAAAATTGCATACATAAAATATTATAAAAATCAGAACAAGATAGGAAAAAACCCCCAGACAGATTCAATCCTTTCATAAGGTCAATTGCTCAAAGAAATGCATCTACAAATTGCTGTGTTTTTAACATTTTCCTAAATGAATTCCTGTCTCTACATTTTCGAATTTGACCAAGGCTATTCCACAACTTAACTCCTGCACATGTAAAAGTAATGGCATTCGTTTCCACATGTTTAGGGTTAGCCTTCATTTTCAGCAATGCCGAACTTTCGGAGCGCAATGATCTTAATGGTTGATACCCAGACATCAAACTCTTAAAAAATTCAGGGATCGTACCATATAGAAATTAGTGACATAACATGATTGCTTTGTATTGAATTCTAAATACAACTGGCAGCCAATGCAATTGTCGGAGCTTGCTCATATCGTGATGTTCCAATTATCAATCTAGCCGCAAATATTAAAGTACAATAAGCTCACCAATATTCAAACGAGCACGCCAGGCAATTCCCTATCATCTCCAGGTGATTATCCAAGCACGGCGCCAGCGTTTGACAACCAAAATTTATCAGCTGGTCTGGGGGTGCCGGTCCTGCACAAAGCGCATCTCAAGCGTGGGTTTCTGGCTCATCATAAAATAATAATAATAAAAATAAAATGTACCATCCACATAAAATATAGTAGTTATGATGACCAACAATTACCAGCTGGTCCGGGGGTGCTGATACTGTGCAAAGTACAACACGGGGACAGAATTTTTTCCGTCCCTGTGGGAACTCATTTTCCCGTCCTGTTCCCGCGAGTTCTTTTCCTGTCCCTGCTCCATTCCTGGAAGCTCAGCCCTCATCTGCACAAGCCTCAAACGCTTTAAAATCATAAGTGTTCGAGGCTTGTGTGGTTAAGGCAGAGCTTACAGGAATGGTGCAGGGACAGCGACAGTGAGGAAACTCATGGGGACGGGACAAGGAAACTTGTCCCCGTGTCATTCTCTAGTGCAAAGGGTGACTCAGATATGCATTTCTGGCTGTGACTCATCATGAAATTAAAACGAAAGTAGACTATTCACAGAAATTATAGTAGTTTGGGGGGGAAAAAAGATCTGAAAAGCAGACTTCTTGAGCGCTTGTATTAAAGGCGTGTCTTGTCCGCACGTGTTGAAAGCTGACGCTTGCACCTTCCCTCCGCTCCCTCCCCTTCCATAGAATAATGCTGAATGGGTGGGAGAAAGAATGGAGCAGACACCATCGATAGGAAAGAATATGAGTGGATGGGCATTTGGAAGAGAAATTCGACCACGTCACTCCTTTACTTAAAGAATCCCACTGGCTTCCCGTTGCACATCGTATTTTATATAAAATATGTTTGCTTACGTTCAAATCAATAATGTCTCAAACCCCAGCTTTTATTTTCAGAGTTTTAATTCCTTATATAACTACGAGAACACTTAGATCTCAGGATCAACATCTATTGGCTATTCCCTCATTGAAAGTTATTAACACTAGACGGCTTACTATTTTTTCAGTGACCGCCCCACAATCTTGGAATAATCTCCCTATCTATATAAGAGAAGAAAAAAACTTAGTTAATTTCAAGACTAAGCTTAAAAGTTTCCTTTTCAACGATGCTTTTAGTTAATAAATAACCTTATATTCCTTCTTAACCTTTTATTTTCTTATTTGTGCTTTTATTCCCTCCCTATTGTTGTAATCCTGAAATATAGAATTTGATACAGAATGTAACCCTTTAAATATAGTTTTCCTAGTGTTTCATGATTGTAAGTTTTTGTAATTATGTAATATTATTTGTCTATGTAATAATTACCCCAAGTTTTTATTCACTCGTTATTGTTTGTATATCGCCTAAAATGTAGAATAGGCGATTAATCAAATTACATAATAAACTTGATAAACTTGATTCTTAGAGGGTAAGCAAAATATAACAATTCTATAACCATTCATTTTTCATCAATTAGAAGACTAGCTTTAGGTTTCATGACCTACTGGCTTATGGGCAGGAATGTACGTTGCTCGGTAAATATTTCAGATTACTTTTTACACGATCACATTTAAGAAAGACTTTTTAAAGTGCTATGATTTTGCTGGACGTTGCTTTGAGTTATTAAACATGGTTCATAGTCTAAAGCAGGGGGTCTCAAAGTCCCTCCTTGAGGGCCGCAATCCAGTCGGGTTTTCAGGATTTCCCCAATGAATATGCCTTGAAAGCAGTGCATGCACATAGATCTCATGCATATTCATTGGGGAAATCCTGAAAACCCGACTGGATTGCGGCCCTCAAGGAGGGACTTTGAGACCCCCTGGTCTAAAGCATGCGAGGACAAAGGTGCGCCGACAACCGAGCACGGACAACTGAGCGCAAGACTTCATCGTGCCGAAGAAAAACCGTATTTTAAAGGGCTCCGACGGGGGGTGTTGGTGGGGAACCCCCCCCACTTTACTTAATAGAGATCGCGCTGACGTTGTGGGGGGTTTGGGGGGTTGTAACCCCCCTCATTATACTGGAAACTTAAGTATAATGTGGGGGTTACACCCCCTCCAACATGGCAGTGTGAGGCAGCGCGATCCCTATTAAGTAGAGTGGGGGGGGGGTCCCCCCTCACACCCCCCGTCAGAGTCCTTTAAAATACGGGTTTTTCTTCAGCAAGATTAAGCCCTGCACTCAGTTGTCTGCGCTCGGTTGTCGGCGCACCATTAAACACACACACAAGGTCCTAGGAGATCTTCACACTTTGGGCTCCTTTTACAAAAGTGCACTGGCGTTTTTAGCGCACTATTCCACGCGTTAAGGCCCTAACGCACCTTTGTAAAAGGAGCCCTTTATTACCCGTTTGGGTAAATTCTAAAATTGCCAACTCTTGAAGCAGGAAGATCCTGCATATGAGCGGTGATCACTGAGGACCTTTACATGCCATTATCTAATATAATAAAATGATAGGCGCGCATGCTCACTCTTAGCCCTTGCTTCCCTGATCCCTGATCTGTCGCGCTGTGCCGGCAAGAGTGCGCATGCGCGCTTACTACGTCACCAGGACTTGCGGAGCATCGGCTGCCAGGAGGAGGACTTCAAGGCCAGGCGGCTTGGGCTGCGAGAAGACATGGATGGCGGTGGAGGGAGCGATCGCAGAGTCCTGCCGTCGTAGTTGAGGAGCACTAAGTCGAGGGGGGAGGTGCGGGCGGGGGAAACATGAGATCCACCTCTAATACGTCGCCGTGAACCCCTCGCGTCCGGCCTGTCCCGCTAGACGCACAAAGCATGGGAAGGCCACGAAGCTCAGAAGTCAAATGATCTGTATTCCCATGGAGCAGACATTTACTCTCCAAGGAAGTGATCGATGAGAAGAAAGAGCAAAGCGCACCACGGTAAGAAGGGCATCCATTTAGTGTCAGTGTGGAGGAGAGTTTGGAGCTGGGGCTGAAGATAGGGGACATGTGAAGGAAGGAGGCTAAAAAAACTAGTATATTATATTCCACATTATTTAATTAAATTTGGTGGAAAGAATTCCAGTGGTACCTATTTTTTCATGAAATTTTGCCCCGGAATCCGAACGCTGCGTTGGAATCCGAACGTAAGGGAACTGCAAGCGTTGCTCAGCCCAAAGCTTCCCCTCTGACGCAGCTTCCTGTTTCCGACTGGGCTGAGCACCGTTTGCTGTTGCCGATCTTGCCGTCTCTGCCGGTGTGGGGGGGGGGGCCTGATCTTGCTGTCCTTGCCACAGCGCATTGTTCCTGCACAGCCCTCAGGTCATCTACATTAGCCATGTGTCCAGCAAGAGGAAATCTTGAGTTTGTGGGACCAAGGAATGGATTAATCCAGTCTCTGTTATTTTCAGTGGGAAAAATTGTCTTGGAACTCAAATGTTTTGGAACTCGAACGGGGTTCTGGAATGGATTAAGTTCGGATTCTGAGGTACAGATCCATGGTGAGACCTCATCTGGAATATTGTGTACAATTCTGGAGACCACATTACCAAAAAGATGTACTGAGAGTTGAGTCGGTTCAACGGATGGCCACCAGGATGGTCTCGGGGCTCAAAGATCTCCTGTATGAGGAACGGCTGAAAAGATTACAGCTATGCTCACTCGAGGAACGTAGAGAGAGAGGAGACATGATTGAAACGTTTAAATATATCACGGGCCGTATCGAGGTAGAAAAGGATATCTTCTTTCTTAAAGGTCCCTCAGCCACAAGAGGGCATCCGCTGAAAATCAGGGGTGGGAAATTTCATGGCGACACCAGGAAGTATTTCTTCACTGAAAGGACAGTTGATCATTGGAATGAACTTCCACTTCAGGTGATTGAGGCCAGCAGCGTGCCAGACTTTAAAAGGAAATGGGATATACATGTGGGAACTCTAGGGGGGTAATATCATGGGGGGTGGATCATTAGAGTGGGCAGACTTGATGGGCCATGGCCCCTTTCTGCCGTCATCTTCTATGTTTCTACCACTGTACTTTTTTTTGTACCTGTTATTATTCTTTCTAAACTGAGTTTAGTTTTTTGAAAGTTGTTTTTGTGCTTGTTTGCCAGGGGTATAGCCAGAAGTTGGTTGTGTTGGGGGACAGAAGGGCACCTATTTCCTCTCAACTCAATCTCCTGCCAGCCCCACCTTTAAATCTCACCTTCACTTAGGGTTACCAGACATCTGAATTTATGCCGGACGAGTCCAGGCATCTGAATGGCTTTTCAAAACTCAGTACTTTGTCTGGGTTTTGAAGAGCATTGAGATCAGGGCCACATCTGGAGGGCATCGGCGCGTGCACGGGTGACGTCACGCGCATGTGCGTAAGCGTGGAAGAGGGCGGGCCAGAGGTGGAATTGGGTGGGGCCACAAGTCCTTTTTTTTTTCCCTGCCAAAATTCTGGTAACCCTTCGTTCACTGGCAGAGATGCTAAAGCCCTGCTGACTGAAGAGGCCTCCGCCTAAGTCCCCATCCATGTTGCCTGACGTCCACACTGGCGCTCTCGTGCACGCTCACTTCAGCAACTAAAGCGTCGGCCTTAGTCCTGAAGCACTGTGTAGGCATCACGGACAAGGATTCGGGCGGTGGATGTCTTCTGCTACTGGGGCTTGGGTGTTAAGCCAGTACTGCAATTTAGGAGGGGGCTTGAGCCCAAAGCGTGAGAGGCAGGCCTCCGAGGACCTCTGCATGACATTTTGAATGATATCATTCCTTTAAGTCAGGGGTGTCCAACCTTTTGGCTTCACTGGGCCGCATTGGCCGGAAAAAAATGTTTCTGGGGCCGCACAAACTTTCAAACGCTGCAGCAAGACACAGGAGGGAGCCGGCAAGACGGTAAACACCCGGGGGCAGCAGAGGAAAACACTGCATCGCCCTCGACCGGGGCCGCACAAAATGCTTCACGGGGCCGCAGGTTGGACACCCCCGCGTTAAGTCCAAATACTTTCAAAGAAAGGTTATTTTTCATGGCTCTTTGGGCCTTACTCAAGGATTAGGAGTGTCAGTTTGCAGGTTACACCTCATTTCTGCAGATTCCAGCTGTAGCTGCATCAGAGCAGCCTGAAAAAGGGAGAGAGAGAAAGTCTAAATCTATAATATATCATACGATAATCGGCAACACAATTACTCACTTTCGAAGCTATAAATACTAAATTCATTTGTGCAATCTGTTATTTCTGTCCAAAGATTTTGCTTAAACTAATATTTTTTACTTCTTACTTTTAAAATGAATGCAGTATCAAAATTAATTTTAATAAGCGACTCTACTTCCCAGAAAATTGATGGCTGTTTATTTTGTACTTCAAATGCAGGAGCCAAGCTATTCTAGGTCTCCAGAAACATGCTGGGGCTACAGGTGTTGCCATAATTGGGCTCCTTCATTTCCAAGCGATATTGAAATTAACAGTATTCAGAAATGGTTGAGTCTGGAGCTCCTACACGTTTTGACTTAGACCAATCAAAATAGGTATAAGTGTGATCAGCTCAGCGGCCCTGGCAACCTGCCTACCCCTCCCCCCAGCAACGATCACGGCAGAAGGGATGGCTCATTTCTCCTGCCGCGATAGTGATCGCCCCCCCCCCCCCCCCCCGAACGGCAGTACTTCGGGGTGAGGATCATGGCAGGGGAGATGCCCTACTGCGATCCTCACCCCAAAGTGCCACGGTTCGGGGGATGAGCGATCGCTGTCGCAGCAGGAGAAATAGCCAATCTCTCCTACCGCGATCGCCCCCCCCAGACACAACCAGGGCAGGAGGGAGCCCAAGCCCTCCTGCCCGACCAACCCCCAGTCTCCCCGACACAACCGGGGCAAGAGGAAGCCCAAGCCCTCCTGCCCGAACAAATCCCACCCTCCCCTCCCCGACCGGGGCAGGAGTGAGCCCAAGCCCTCCTGTCCCGGTGACCCCCCTACCCTCCACCCCCACAAAAATAGAGGCAGGAGGGATCCCAGGCCCTCCTGCCCCTATGCTGCCCCCACCCACGTCCGCCCCCCCCCCGCACCAACGATCGGCCCCCCCGAACACCCCACCTCCACCCGACGACCTGTGAGACCCCCGACTCTGCAACCCCTCCCCACACCCCCGTACCTTAATAAAGTTGGACGGACAGAATGGCGGGTCTTAGGGCCTGATTGGCCCAGATGCCTCAAACCCCGCCCACAGGTTTGGGAGGCCCTGTCCACAGGAGGGGCCTAAGGCAACTGGGCCTATTCTGGTTGGCCCAGGTGCCTCAGGCCCCACCTGTAGGTGGGGCTTGAGGCACCTGGGCCAATCAGGCCCTAAGGCCTGCCATTCTGAGGATGGCGGGCCTGCCGGACGGATGGGCTTGGGACCTGTCCATCCGGCCAACTTTCTTAAGGTATGGGGGTGTAAGGGAGGGTGGGGATGGGGTCGTGGGGTCGGTTCCCTCCTGCCCCGATTGTGTCGGGAGGGGTGGGGAGTTGCCGGGCAGGAGGGCATGGGCTCCCTCTTGCCCGATTCGATCGTGGGGGGTGGATTGCGGCAGGAGAGATTGGCTATCTCTCCTGCCGCGATCGTTGCTGAGGTGGGGGGGGGGGGGGTGGTCTGGATTCTGTAACCGGTGTTCTTTTTGACAGACAATGATTACAGAATCCAGCTTTTAGCCAAAGGACTGGCTCCTCCTTCGTCTAAAAGTTCTTGTGTTGGGCGTTTGGGGGTTAGACTTTTTTTTAGGTTGATTATATGGTGTTAGTGTAGATGTAGTGTTGGTATGGGCATTTAAACAGCTGAATGAAGGGGCAGGCCATTATCAAAAAAAAAAACCCCTCCTTTTGGATGTTTTTTTTTTGAGAATGGACATTTTCCCTGCTTCTACTTTCAGCGTTTAGGATCTAGGCCAAAAGGGGACTTAGATTTTTTTAAAATTATTACTATTATGCCCCTCTTAGGTTTTAATAAAGTCCCAAATAAGACTATGTCATAGGACAATGGAATCGAAGCTTCTAATATCATGTTGATTTTACCCCATATAGACTTCCAAAAATTGAGTATCAAGGGACAATAGAACAACAGGCGATCCAGTATCCCTATTTCAAGATGACAGTGCCAGAATCTATTTTACTTTGAACTATCTAACTTTTGCAAACGAACAGGGGTCCCAAAAATTCTATACAACAGAAAAAACCAAGTTTTTCTCATAGACGCTGACGCTGTACATCTCATCCTCCAAGTCCAAATCCGTGGCATTGAATAGAAGAAATTTGCTGCTCTATCTCAATGCTCCAAATATCTTTTAGGCTTGTTTTAGGCTTTTTATTCAGAAACCCGAGGTACAGCTACACGATGGGAGGGCTGTTATTGATTGAGAGTTCCCAAGAAAGGGACTTGGGGGTAATGGTGGACATGACAATGAAGCCGTCGGCACAAAGCGCAGCGGTTGCTAAGAAAGCTAGGAATAATCAAGAAAGGTATTACAAGCAGAACGAAAGAAGTTATCTTGCTGTTGTATCGGACGATGGTGCACCCACATCTGGAGTACTGCGTCCCATATTGGTCACCGTACCTTAAGAAGGATATGGGGATACTTGAGAGGATTCAGAAAAGAGCGACACGTTTGATAAAAGGTATGGAAAACCTTTAATACGCTGAAAGATTAGAGAGACTGGGGCTTTTTTCGCTGGAGAAGCGGAGACTTAGAGGGGATATGATAGAGACTTACAAGATCATGAAGGGCATCGAGAAAGTGGAGAGGGACAGATTCTTCAAACTTTCGACAACTACAAGAACGAGTGGGCATTCTGAAAATTAAAAGGGGACATATTCAGAACCAATGCTAGGAAGTTCTTCTTCACCCAATGGGTGGTGGACACTTGGAACGTGCTTCCAGAGTGAGTGATAGGACAAGGTACGGTATTGGGGTTCAAGAAGGGATGAATACATGGGAAACAATTGAGCTGTGAGCCGGAAGTGAAACACTGCTTGCATTTGCAATATTCACCTTAATAGGACCCCCAGGGACCCCTGAAGAAGACTTTTTGTTGAAACGCAGACCGTGTTAGGTCCTGTATCCCTAGCGGACTAGGTCCTTTAAGGCTTTTATGTGGATGATTTTGATGTACTTTTGGAACTTTGAGACTTTCAAATAAAGTCCATTTAGGAACATTGTCACTCCACAGAGTTTTTTTTTTTGGTTTTCTATGGCTGCCAGTGTACCCTGTTTCCTTTGTGGGAACTGCCTTTGCCTTTTCAGGACATGCAATGCTGGACAACCAAATTAATTGTCTTTGCAATCTTTGTTATAGGATTACCGTATTGATTCCAAGATTCAAAGGGCCCATTCATTTGACATTTGTAAGGCTTCTTTTTTTTTAAGCATCTTTAACATTGCCTATATTTCAACAGTCTTAGGCTTAGTTCAAAAACTATTGTAATCTGTTTGCAATTATATTCCATGTATTGATAGCTATTCTAAACGTTTCTTAACTGAAATGCTCCAGGAATTCTTCTTTCATGAACATTTCTTGAAGCCTTTAATTGGTCTTGTTTTTTTCAGATGGTTGGTTTTATGCTTTTTTTCTAGCAAAGATTTCTTGTTTTCTTAAAAAAAGGTGAGCACCACAAAGCGTCATTAACGTAATTTTGTGCGGCGCGCGCCTCCGCGCTGCGCTCAATTGTCTGCGCGTGCCTTTGTCCCGGCGCGCTTTTGACCTGACACCTTGAAAGAAACATCTAAGTCCATTTTCGTCTAAGTCGCAAGTCATCCAAAGTCAAACACAGCTTAGGACACATTTTCGAAAAATGCGCCCAAAATATTTTTTGTTTCCGAAAATCGTCTAACTATACATCCAGCCGTCTGATCGTCCAAGCTGCTAAATCGTCCATCTTTATACCACATTTTCGTCCAAATATTCATCCAAGTCAAAAATGCCTAGAATAAGCCCTGTTGGATGTGGGAAGGGTCAGCAAAGTAATGGACTGGACACCCAGACATGGCACCTGAATAGTGGGGTACCTTACAGGGCACTGCTGTGAACTTCACAAAAAGCTCCCTTATAGGTCATGGTGAGCCCCCAAAACACCCCCAAAACGTACCATACCCACCTGTCTACAACCCCAATAGCCCTTATGGCTGCAGGAGCCACTTATATGGCAGTACAAAAGGGTTTTCGGGTTTTTGGGGGAGTGCACATGTTTCACCATAAATGCAGTGATTACAGTGTCTTATGGGCCTGGGTCCTCCTCTCCATGGGTCTCTAACCTAACCCCAAGATGACTTAAGCCGCCTCTGTGCAGCTCTACTAGGCTTTCCTATGGCAGGCTGCCAGGTGCTGATGTTCTGAAGGCAGATATTTAAAGTTGTGATTATGATTTTTATGGGGGGGCGGTGATCACTGGGGTAGCGTGTGGGGGTCTGTACTATATGTTTGCAGTGCTTATCTGGTCACTTTATATAGTTTTTTGTGTCTTAGACCATGTTTTAAATGGCCTAAGTCACAACGTCCAAGTTCTGTCTAGGCTGTGTTGTAAAGCTTTCAGTTATACATTCAGTACGACTAAGTAGAGAATGACACGGGTAAAAATTCTGTCCCCGTCACCGCCCCGTCCCTGGACCACCATCCTCTGCACCGCCCCGTCCCCGCTGTCCTTTTTACTGCCCTGTCCCTGTCTTTGCCGTCCCCTTCACCGCCCCATCACCGCCCCGCTGTCTCTTTCACCGCCCCGGCCACGTTCCCGTCTTCAGCGTCTTCTCCTCTCCATCCCCCCACCCCCAGCAACCTTCAAGCGGTCCAGCAGCTCCCTCCCGCCGGCCAGCTGTGCATTTCCCTCCTTTTCCCTTACCTTTTCTTCTTAAAATGGCGATTTCTATAAGGCTACCAGCTGTATTACAGCCGGAGCCTTGAAGTCGCGTCGGGTTGCCTGCTAGAAGTCTCCTCCGATGCAACCGGAAACAGGAAGTTGCGTCAGAGGAGACTTTTACCAGCAGGCAACGCAACGCGACCTCAAGGCTCCGGCTGTAATACAGCTGGTAGCCTTATAGAAATCTCCATTTTAAGAAGAAAAGGTAAGGGAAAAGGAGGGAGGGAGATACATGGACGGCCGGCGGGAGAGAGTGGGCTGCCGGTTCGAATGCTCGGTCACCACGTGTTCAAGATTGTTCACTGCCCCGTGCTACCATTCACCGCTCCACGGGGCGGTGAATGGCCTTGTCCCCGAACTTGTGGTGACCAGTTTTATTGGTCACCGTTTTGGCGAGTTACCCGCGGCTAAACGCGGCTAGCTGCGGGTAACCGCCACCGTGTCATTCTCTACGACTAAGTCTAGCATGGCCCACGTCCCGCCCAAATCCCGCCCTTGACACTCCTCCTGAAATGCCTCGTTTAGCTCTGGTCGTTCAACGGCACTGGGAAGGCCTAGGTCGTTTGTAAACATGTCCAAAAGCCGTTTCGAATTTCAGCATTTGGACGTCTTTCATTTATGATCATCCAAGTGCCGACTTAGGCCGGTTTTTGGACATTTTTCTCTTTCGATTATGAGCCCCCTACAATATGATCTTATTAGCAACACATAATGGTTAACCACAAAATTAAACTACACAAAGCACACTGTATGCTTCTAAACATTCATTCCTACCAGAATACAGATAACCCCTATGCAAATACGGGACCACAAACTAAAAGTTCTAATATATAAAAATGAAACCCTAAGATACAAGACTCTGCAGACAATGCAACATCACAGAAACAGTGACACATGTCTCCTAATACTGTGCAAAATATGAAGAAAGTAGATGTAAATAGTAGTAGTGATAGTAAATTTGAAAAAACTGATACAAAACAATCACCACTTTACAAATTAACAAATAGAAATAAAACAAATAATGAGAAATAAGAAAATACCATTTTATTGGACTAATCCATTTTTCAATTAACTTTCAGAGGCCAAATCTTTCTTCAGAACAGTACTGTATACTGCTGTTATGGCATCCTGTCCTGAGGACAGGGGTTTAGTCCCCCCAAAATTGCCTTATTTCTATTTCCTATTTATAAATTTTTATCAATACAGTTACAATACTACTTGATTCTACATAAAGCAACTAAAAAAATTTCTTTCTACCTTTTGTCGTTTCTGCTTTAATCATCTTCTCTTCGCTCTCTTCTTTCTATACTGCGTTTGTCCTCTCTCCCTTCCATGTAACATTTGCCCTCTCTATTTGCCCCTTCCACCCAGCCTCTGCCCTCTCTCCCTACCCTATCTACTATCCACCCTCTCTCTGCCCCTTCCATCCACTGTCCGCCCTCTCTGCCCTTTCCATCCAGTGTCCACCTTCTCTCTCTGCCATATGGCATCTTCCCTCTTTCTATGTTCCTTCAATAAACTGTATATCCTGTGCCCCTTCTCTCCTTTGTACATGATTCACTTCAGCTTCACCCCCTCTCCATTTTTTTGTCTCCACCCCTCCCCTTTGCTCTGGCATCTCTCTCTTCTCCTTTCCTTCCTTCCTTTCCACTCCACCCCATCGTCTGGCATCTCTATCTCCTTTCCTCCCCCCATGCCCTGGCATATCTCTCCTCTCCTCTCTCTCCCTCTTCCTCCATGCTCTGGCACCTCCTCCATTTCCCTCTGGTCTGGCATTTGTCTCCTTAGTTTCCCTTCCCTCCCCCCCATGCCCTGGCATCTCTCTCCTCTCCTTCTATCTCCCCCTACCCCTCCATTATCTGGCATCTCCTCTCCTTCCTTTCTCTCTCTCCCTCCTTCCTTCCTTTCCCCTGGTCTGGCATCTGTCTCCTTCCTTCCCCTCATGCCCTGGCATCTCTCCCTTCCCCTCCATAGTCTGGTATTTATTTTCCTTTCCCTCCCTCCGATGGACTTGGCATCATCTTCCCTGGTCTTCCTTCTCCCTCTTTCCCTCTCTCTCCATAAATGGGGAGCAAAGCAATTAGGTACAGCAGAAGCATTTCTCTTCCCTCTAACTGCCCCCTCCCATTGACTTTGCACCTCTCGTTCCTCTCCTCTCCCTTCCCTGGTCTTCTTTCTCCCTCTTTCCCTCTCTCTCCACAACTGGGGAGCAAAACAATATACAAAGTCCCTTTATAGCCCACATTTTAGGAGAGACAATTCACATAATCATAGGGAATGATTATTCAAGGAAAAAGAGAACATTGAATTAGTAATGTTACATCTTCATATTAATTACTTGGACCCTACTTCACACTAGGAGCACTAGACAATATTACTCTCTTTGCCTCAAGAAAAAAAAAAAACCAGGAATTTTGATCCAAAAGGACCAAACATTTACAAGGATATCTAAGTTGAAATTTGGCCCCCAAAGCAACCACAAACTGTTCCAATTCTTAGAATCTTTTCTTCCTGGTCTGAGTTGATCTTGAGACATCTGGAAACCTGCAGATCTTACTGTCCAGAAAGGTCACCTCTTTAAGCCTAAAAAAAAGCCTAGGTAGCACCTCTTTGTATTGTTGAAAGACAAATGTTACCAAAAGTGTTGAATGACGGATGACTTCATCTTTTGAGGTTTCCAGGATTTTAGTTATGTCTAAAGGAGTTAATGGATCAGGTGAAACCACTGACTGAGAAGCCTCTGCTTAAGTATTGGCAAAAAGTATATCCTATGCAAAGGAGGAAGTCCACTCTCTGGGTATTTAAATATTTCCTTCAAGAACTTACAGAATAGGTCTCTAGGGAACATTGCCAGCACTTTCGGAAAGTTAATAATCCTAAGATTTAACATCTTGGTATAATTTTCAAAGTCTTCCACTTTCCTGGCTAGAAGTAATCTATCCTGTAATATACTAGTTCGAGAGGACTGTAACCCTTGAATTTGTTGGTCCAAGTGGTCAGCCTTTTCTCTATGAGACTTTATTTCCTCCTGACGTTTGTCCAATGTTTGTACATGAGAGTTTACCAAGGGAAGGGTTCCTGCACAAAGTTTATGCAAAGAGTCTAACGCAGTCCAAATGGACTCCATAGTGAATTTGGCTGGTCTTACCAACAGAAGGAATGGTGAAATCTGTCCCTCAGCTGTTGAAACCTCCACAGCCTGCTCCAACAACGATGTCCCCGCTGTGGCATCATGAGAAGTCGGAAAGCCCACCAGCTCCGCTGGCACCGTTACTTCCCATCCCTGCAGAGCCACCGTTACTTCCCACTCTCGTGGCTGTTGGGAGGCGCTGGTCCAGCGGGACTGAGCGATGCTTCGCTCCTGAATGCCGAAGTTTCCCTCTTATTGGGCAAAGCCAGTTCGCCCCCAGGAGAAGATGTAAAGAAGCCCATGATCACCTCCTGCCTCATCAAGGTAGGTTCAGGTTGCCAGGCTGAAGCAGGCACTGTACCCCTTCTTTTAGGCATCTTCGTAAGCTCAGTAAACCCAAAATTGGGCAGGAAAAATAATCGGCAGGAGAGAATGTTCTCAGTGTCCTCACTACTCTGCGTCCATCTTGTCTCTCCAGAAATGGCCATTTTCGAATGGCAAACTGCTGGTCGTACAAATATATATATATTTTGAAAATAGTGTATTTAGGCATCTTGATCAGAAAAAAATCCATGTTGAAAATGTCCAAATGCAGACATGGGAGGGTCCAGCAGAGAAATGGACAGGCCACATAGACATCCCAACAGAGCAATGGGATACGTGAATGTTATGGCTATCCCACCATAACCCCCTTATAATTTATGGTGAGTCCCCCCTCCCCCTAAAAACCCCCAACAACTCGACTATACACACCTATAGCACTTATGGCTACAGGTAGCACCTATATGGCAGTATAGAAGTGTTTGGGTGGGTTCACTCTTTCTACCATTAATATAGTGGTTAAAGTGGGTTATGGGCCTAGGTCCTCCTTTCTATAGTTCATTAGCCCACCTACCAGGCTACTTAATACACCTGTGTGCAGCTCTACTAGGCTTTCCCATATCAAATGCTGCTGTTTTAGAGACAGGTATGTACTTTTTTGTTCTCATTTTTGTGTGGTGGAAGGAGGTCAGTGAGAACTGGGGGAGTGTGTGACCATCTGGTCAGTTTGTGCATCTTTGTGGCACAAGTCTAGTTACAAGCATCTAAGTTCCATCTAGGATGTGGTGGAAAACATTTGATTATCGCTGCAAGACGTCCAAGTCGAACCTACCCTTGTTGTTAAGTGCCATTGACTCGTGCTTGAGTCCTAGACCAAAGCCTGCCCATAACATGCCTCCGCCATGCCCATCTCTTGCTCTGGACACACAGAGGCTGGGCTACCTCTCTAAATGCCCAGAAAGGTGGTTTTCATTATCGACACTTGGACATCCTGGTGATTAAGAAGTTCAAGTGCCAATTTAGGATGGGGGAAAGCCACGGCTTGCCCTGGATTGGTAGCATGAAATGTTGCTACTCTTTGGGATTCTAGAATCTTGTTACTCTTTGGGATTCCGGAATCTTGCTATTCTTTGAGATTCTGTATGGAATGTTGCTACTCTTTGGGATTCTGGAATCTTGCTACTCTTTGGGATTCTAGAATCTTGTTACTCTTTGGGATTCCGGAATCTTGCTATTCTTTGGGATTCTGTATGGAATGTTGCTACTCTTTGGGATTCTGGAATCTTGCTATTCTTTGGGTTTCTGTATGGAATGTTGCTACTCTTTGGGATTCTAGAATCTTGTTACTCTCTGGGATTCCGGAATCTTGCTATTCTTTGAGATTCTGTATGGAATGTTGCTACTCCTTAGGTTTTGGCCAGCTTCTAGTGACCTGGATTGGCTACCGTAAGAACGGTCTACTGGGTTTGATGGACCTTTGGTCTGACCCAGTAAGGCTATTCTTATGTTCTTAATTAGATTGTGAGCCCATTGGGACAGAGAGGGAAGTTCAAAATACTTGATTAGACTTTTCAATTTAATTGTTTTGGAAACCACTTCGAATCATTTTGGAGATTTAGCAGTATATAAGATACCACATTAAACCCCCCCCCACCCCCTTATTTTTGTTTAATTACAAAACCATAGCGTAGTTTTTAGCGCCGGAATTCCTATGAGCATCAGAGCGGTTACCGCCACAGCTGGCGCTATGGTTTTGTAAAAGGGGGAGGTAAATTAAATTGATCATTTTACATTAAAAAAGAGAATGTGACCTTAATGCAAGACATTTCCAAAACCACAACATTCTGTTTCTCTCTTGTTTAACTGTTTGTTGAATTTTTTTTAGAAAAAACAACTCGCAGAAAGGGCTCCTTTTACTAAGGTGTGCTAGCGCTTTTAGCGTCCGCTGAGGATTAGCGTGTGCAAACTCCGCGCTAAAAGGAAAATACTAACGCAAGCTCTATGGAGGCGTTAGTGTCTAGCACACAGGGGTATTATAACGCTACAATACCCCCGCGTGCTAGACACTAACGCCTCCATAGAGCTTGCGTTAGTATTTTCCTTTTAGCGCGGGGTTTGCGCGCGTTAAAAGCACTTGCACACCTTAGTAAAAGGAGCCCAAGCTGCAGACAAAATCCAGAATAATAATATCATAAAAAGCACTTTGTAAGTATAAACTAAGCATGAAGAACGAAATCCCTCCCTCCCTTTAACTGGAAGTGTATAAGAATTGAAGTGTGGTAAGAATTAATAAACATACCTTCAGATTTAAAAATGTTTTACAAAGGCATCTAATGGACCCCAAATTTCCTTGAATTTTTAGGTTTCTCCCTTTTGTTCTGCCAATATTTTCTCAAATTTATAGTACATACCTAGGATTGGCTCCTTTTACTAAAGTGCCCAGCGTTTTTAGCGCACGCAGGATTTTAGCATGCAATAAACCCACGCTACGCTTCTAGAATTAACGCCAGCTCAATGCCGGCGTTAAGGTCTAGCGCGCGCGGCTATTCCGCGCGTTAAAGCCCTAACGCACTTTTGTAAAAGGAGCCCTTAATCTATCCCAGGGGTCCCCAAAGTCTCTCCTTGAGGGCCGCAATTCAGTCGGGTTTTCAGGATTCCCCCAACGAATATGCATGAGATCTACGTGCATGCACTGCTTTCAAAGCATATTCATTGGGGAAATCCTGAAAACCCGACTGGATTCGGCGCTCAAGGAGGGACTTTGGGGACCCATGATCTATCCCATTGCTTCCAATTCCTTATTATCATTTGCAACGCTGAGATGAGAAACGCGCCATACGAACGGCCAGCTTGATTTCCGAACTATTTTAATTTACTTTGTGCTGCCATTGTTTAGAAAATGCGCCATACACCTACGGCCTCTTTTACAAAGCCGTGCAGCAACAGCCCAGAAGGCCTTTATATCTCTATGGGCTTCGGGGCCGTTAGCGCAGCTTTGTAAAGGAGGCCGCTAGTCTGAAATCCTCACGAAACCCCCCTCCCCCCACCCCCCCCCCGTTACTAGATACAGATTACTAAATGGACCTGCATCTTATTACAAAGACGGCCGACAACGGAACGAGATACGGGACTGTACTTCAGCCTTCAAGATGACATCTTAGCTTTATTTTCGAATCACCCTTTATCCCTTGGAGTTTCTAAGCTTATTTATATTCATGCGCCGTATTTATTGTCATTGTCGCCGTCTTCTTTCATCCCATCAGTTCGCAGATTTTTTATGCAGTCACGATGGCCTCAAAAGGTTTGAACAATGGAACCATTTAAGATACATTTCTGATGATTGCTTCCATTCTCATCAGCAGGGTGCCTTTGTTGCAAAGGGGAATTGTCAGAAGGATTCACCAAGAATCGGTCCTTTATGTAGTAGCATCATTTCAAAGAAGGATGAAAAAAGAAACATGGAAAAATTAGAACCTTTTGTGAGTCAGAAAATCAACAAGATTGTTAAAAGAGGTAACTTTATCTTAGGTTAGAGGCTGTTCTATTTTCTGAAGGGCAAGAAGAAAAGTAGACAGAAGTTTACGGGGATATGAAGGTGGAATTAAAATGATAATATTCTCGAAAGTGTATGAAATGAATAAAGGATTGCATATTATTCTCTAGGGCAGTGATTCTCAAACTTTTTTAAAAAAAAATATTATGCAGGAACCCCTAAAGCATTTTTTTTCATGCACTGAGGAACCCTCGCGTCAGGCGCGTTTGGATCGGCTGGCGTGCCTTGGAAGAAAAACCCCTGTATTTGATCCCAATTACTCGAGTGGTTACAAAGAATACGCTTGAGATCTATTTGCATACAACGGAGGCAGTGCGTGTCGGTTCATAGACAACTTGGCGAAAGACAAAGGTGTGCGCCGACAAGTGAGCGCAAGACGGAGGCGCGTGCCGAAGAAAATTACAGTTTTAAGGGGCTCCGACCGGGGTTTTTGTTGGGGAGCCCCCCCAGTTTACTTAATAGAGATCGCGCCGGCGTTGTGGGGGGTTGTAAGTAACCCTCCACATTTTACTGTAAACTTAACTTTCTCCCTAAAAACAGGGAAAAAGTGAAGTTTTCAGTAAAATGTGGGGGGTTACAACCCCCCACACCCCCCACAACGCCCCCCACAACGCGGCGCGATCTCTATTAAGTAAAGTGGGGGGGTTCCCCCCTACGCCCCCCCCCCCCCGTCGGAGCCATAAAAACTGTAATTTTCTGCGGCATGCGCCTCCGTGCTGCGCTCAATTGTCTGCGTGCGCCTTTGTCCCGGCGCGCTTTTGACCTGACACTGTGCGTGTCAGTGGATCTCATGCATAGTTCTTGGGGAAATTTTGAAAAGCCTGACCGGATTGCGGCCCTCAGGGACTGAGATTGCCCACCCCTGCTTACAGAACAAGGTTATAGATGGCCCATACACTTGAGAAATTTGAATTATTTTACATATTATAAAAGTAAATATATTTTACACGATAGCAATAAAGCAGTTATTCAGTTTTAAAAAAAAAGAACCCTTAATTTACATAAACATACACTCTATACCAGGGGTGTCAAAGTCCCTTCACGAGGGCCGCAATCCAGTCGGGTTTTCAGGATTTCCCCAATGAATATGCATGAGATCTATTTGCATGCACTGCTTTCATTGTATGCTAATACATCTCATGCATATTCATGGGGGAAATCCTGAAAACCCGACTGGATTGCGGCCCTTGAGGAGGAACTTTGACACCCCTGGTCTATACAGTGGCATAAGAAGGGAGGAAGAGAGGGTGAAGAAGAACTTCCTAGCATTGGTTCTGAATTCTTCCCCTCTTAAATTTTACGAATGCCCTCTCGTTCTTGTAGTTTTCGAAAGTTTGAAGAATCTGTCCCTCTCCACTTTCTCTATGCCCTTCATGATCTTATAAGTCTCTATCATGTCCCCTCTAAGTCTCTGCTTTTCCAGGGAAAAGAGCCCCAGTTTCTCCTCTAAGTCGGGAACCACAAGTACAAGGGGTCACTCGGAGAAATTGAGAGGGGACAGGTTTAGAACAAATGCGAGGAAGTTCTTTTTTACCCAGAGGGTGATGGACACATGGAATGCGCTTCCGGAGGTTTTGATAGGCCAGAGCACACTATAGGGTTTCAAGGAAGGTTTAGTTAGGTTCCTAAAGGATGAGGGGATTGAGGGTTACAGATAGATGTAGAGATAGGTTATAGAAATGGTTAGGAACCACTTCACAGGTCACAGACCTGATGGGCCGCCGCAGGAGTGGACCGCTGGGCGCGATGGACCTCTGGTCTAACCCAGTGGTGGCAACTTCTTATGTTCTTATGTTCTCCAGGGATAAGAGCTCCAGTTTCTCTAATCTTTCAGCATATGAAAGGTTTTCCATACCTTTTATCAATCGTATCGCTCTTTTCTGAATCCTCTCGAGTATCGTCATATCCTTCTTAAGGTACGGCGACCAATATTGGACGCAATACTCCAGATGAGGGCGCACCATCGCCCGATACAACGGCAGGATAACTTCTTTCGTTCTGGTTGTAATACCTTTCTTAATAATACCTAGCATTCTATTCGCCTTCTTAGAGGTCGCTGCGCACTGTGCCGATGGCTTCATTGTCGTGTCCACTATTACCCCCAAGTCCTTTTCTTGAGTACTTTCACCCATTACCAGCCCTCCCATCGTATAGCTGTACTTCGGATTTCTGCTTCCTATATGCAAGACTTTACATTTCTCTACATTAAACTTCATCTGCCATCTCGTCGTCGCCCACTTTCCTAGTTTGTTCATGTTCCTTTGTAAATCTTCACAGTCCTCTTTAGTCCTAACTCCACTAAATAGTTTGGTGTCGTCTGCGAATTTTATTACTTCGCACTTCGTCCCTGTTTCTAGATCATTTATAAATACATTGAACTCACTCCTCATGGCCACATTGGTTCTCCCTCTGATGTCACTTCCAGGTGCAGCGCACAAGAAGTGATGTCAGAGGAAGAGCCGATGGAGCTGCAAGGCGTACATTGTTGCTTATGGTGGTGAACAACTAGAGGTAAGGGGCACATGTGTCACAGGGAGGAGAGGGGGAGGGAGGTTAAAATGGGGGAGGGGGCGCCACCGCCTACGGCACCACTCACCCTCACTACACCACTGACTGTATATGTTCATATAAACAGATTTCACAATCTAATTGCTTGAGGAACTCCTGAACAGAGTTAACGGAACCGAGTTTGGGAATCGCTGCTCTAGGACCTGGTTTCTGCCAAAGTGTAGCGTGCCACAAATGCGAAGAAACCAAAAGGAGCAGAGAGGGACTGTCCTTCAAACCCCAAAATCTTTCATGACAGCAACGCGGAGTGGAACATAAAAACCCGACCTGACAAGGACCGTGTTTCATCCACTAGGCCTGCATCAGGGGGTCCTCAAAATAGTCCACTTAACAGAAACAAATAGCACAGCCATCTGGAGCTAGTGTGCCGCCTTGGGATTGACGCCGAAGCTCACAATAGTGAAGCACATTCGCGTAGGCCGTGCTAGACCAATGAATGCTATGAAAAAAACAGGAACTCACTAACTGACCCTTTCCTACCGGGTTGGTAAGTACAGAGGAAATCCCTCCCTCTTCCTCCTTTATGTAATATTCATATGCAATATTCCAGCGTTGGTGACATATTAACATAGTAGATGACGGCAGATAAAGACCCGAATGGTTCATCCAGTCTGCCCAACCTGATTCAATTTAAATTTTTTTTTATTTTTTCTTCTTTGCTGTTTCTGGGCAAGAATCCAAAGCTCTACCCGGTACCGAAATCTCCGTCAAAACCTACTCCAGCCCATCTACACCCTCCCAGCCATTGAAGCCCTCTCCAGCCCATCCTCCCCCAAACGGTCATATACAGACTGTGCAAGTCTACCCAGTACTGGCCTTAGTTCAATATTTAATATTATTTTCTGATTCTAGATGGTGGCTGGTTCCACCAAAGATAAGTGTTTGCCTTCACTTTTTCTCCTTTTTAAGGGATTTTCACATAACAAAAAGTGTTTTGCATACATTACACAATAAAAGGTTTTTTGCATGTGGATAATCAATTTACTTGGTGGGAAGGAGGGGGAGGGCATAGATGATTATAACATCACATTCAGGATGCAGACCTGGAATGATATATAGATCATAGGAGGTCCTATGATCTGATTCATTCAATATGTTATGATATGCTGATCTCCAACCCCCAGTGATATATTTATTTATACACTTCTCCCTCCGTATTCGCTGTGATCGGGGATTAACAGAACCGCAAATACAGAAAAACCGCAAATAACTTTTTCATATGTTATTCGCTGTTTTCTATTAAAAACCATTGCGAATAGGGTGAAACCGCAAATAACATGGTGGGAGACCAGGCCTGTTCCTGAAGGAGAGGCAAAACACGGTGAAGAAAGTGCCGGGAATCGGCGATTTTTCTCTGTAAACACTTGGAATCAGAGATTTCTCTATGCAAGCTGATGTAATTTAGGGGGGGAGGAGCCAGCAAGCCAAAACCATGAATAATCGAAACCGCGAATGCTGAAACCGCGAACAAGGAGGGAAAAGTGTATATAAAAATTGTTTCAAGGAAATGTCTCTTCTTCAATAGGATATGTTTTTTTTATATACTTGGATAAATTGTGTTAAAAGTGAAATAGGTTCAAAATGGTAGGTTTTTTTTTTTTTTAGCTCTTTATAGCTTCTGATACATTAGAGTTTTTGTAAACATTGTGTTACCCATTTTACAACTTTTATTTGCTTGTTTCCGTTATAACGCTCCTATTTTTTGGTAGGACTGCATTTCGCTTAGCATTTTAATTATGATTAATTACCCGTTTATTTTTTCCAATCTACACTTCTTTGTCACTCTGGGCAAGTCACTTAACCCTCCATTGTCCAGAGTCGGAAGGAGAAACCAGCCCCCTCTTCTATTAAACTGTGCTAGCAGTTTCTAGTGCGGGGAGCCGTCCTGAATGGCCCGCGCTGCTCCCGATGCTCGTAAAGTTCCGAAGAGCATCGGGAGCAGCGCGGGACATTCGGTGTGGCTCTCTGCGCTAAAAACTGATAGCGCAATTTAATAGAACAGGGGATAGATGTATAACATACCTTTTATTTGCTCAATTGATCGCTATTACGCATTTTATTCGAATTGCAGCCCTAAAAATTTTTTAGGTTGAATCAGTTTTTATTTTTCAAACAACAAAAATCCAACCAACAAATGCCAACAATAGAGAACACTAGAAAAATCCAAATACAAAGCATCAGATCCAACAATCCCAACCCAAACCTCCCGATCCAAAAGCAAAGAAAAACCTTAGAGCAATAGGCTTCCTAAAAATTTTTTTATATAAAACTTAATGAAAAGATAATAAATATACAGGAAAATACAAATAGGGGGAAAAAAAATCACAAATTAAAGAATCTAACCCCCCTTTTACAAAACCGTGCAAGAGATTTTTAGCGCCGGCCGGCACGCTGAATCCTCTGTGTTGCTCCAACACTCAACTCTATGACTGTCAGAGCAGCACAGAACATTCAGCACACTGGCCGATGCTAAATCCTTTGGTATGGTTTTCTAAAAGGGGGATAAAACAGTATGGGGCTCATAATCGAAAGAGAAAAATGTCCAAAAACCAGCCTAAGTTGGCACTTGGACGATCATAAACGAAAGACGTCCAAGTGCTGATAATCAAACTGGGTTTTGGACGTATTTGTAAATGACCTAGGCCTTCATAGTGCCGCTGAACGACCATAGCTAAACGGGGCGTTTCAGGAGGAGTGTCGAGGGCGGGATTTGGGCGGGACGTGGGCAGGCTTAGACTTAGTCATACTGCATGTATAACCGAAAGTTTTACAACAGAGCCTAGACGGAACTTGGAGGTTGTGACTTAGACCATTTAAAACATAGTCTAAGTCACAAAAACCCACCTAAAGTCACCAGATAAACACTGCAAACACACACTACCCCAGTGATCACTGACCCCCCCACCCCCACCCCCATAAAAATATTAATCACAACTTGAAAATTGTGCCTCCAGAACATCATCACCTGGTAGCCTGGCATAGGAAAGCCTAGTTGTGCTGCACAGAGGCGTCTTAAGCCGTCTTGGGGTGGGTTAGGGACCCATGGAGATGAGGACCAATGCCCATAAGCCCCTCCAATCACTGCATTGATATTGAAATATGTGCACTCCCCTATACACCCCCAAAACCCTTTTTTACTGGCATATGAGTGGCTCCTGCAGCCATAAGGACTATTGGGGTGGTAGATAAGTGGGTCTAGGGGATTCTAGAGGTGGTTTGGGGGGCTCATCATGACCTATAAGGGAGCTGTAGGGAGGAGAGGATATGGCAACCTTTTTGTGAAGTTCACAGCAGTGCCCTGTAAGGTACCCCACTATTTAGGTGCCATGTCTGGGTGTTCAGTCCATCACTTTGCAGACCCCCCCCCCCCCCCACGTCCAACAGGGCTTGTTCTAGGCATTTTTGACATGGACAAAAAGGTGGTATAAAGATGGACGATTTAGCGACTCGGACGATCAGATAGGCAGGACGTATAGTTAGACGATTTTCGAAATGAAAAAAAATTTGGACGTATTTTTCGAAAATGTGTCCTAAGCTATTTTTTTTACTTTGGACGTCTTGCGACTTGGACGAAAACGGACTTAGACGTTCCTTTCGATTAGGCCCCTCGCACCAGTTTTCACAGCCTACTTCAGAAAAGCAAATCTAATTTTTTGTTCATTAAAATTTATTAAATAGCCCTATGTCTTGTATATTACACCAACATGTATCTTTGCAAGTGCTGCATGTATTTTATATATGACCTACTGCTAAGCTTTTTATAAAATATTTGCATAGTTTAGACTGAGTGAATTTACAGCTTCCATTCTCCACATCTCCCCCTTCTCAGAGACTTATCCTCAGATTATTCTTTTTAACGTATATACCATCTTGCTCTTTTAATAAGTTTCCGTGCATTTGAGACTCCTCATCCCCCTTGAGAAAAACAAACAAACATATGCCTTTAACAATTCTCTATGAGCTTATAGTAGCTCCAACCGCATCCAACACCTTTTCTAAGGAGTGAAAACATTGCGACTCCCTGAGAGTTTTCTCTGTTCTCTCTCTCAGCTCTGTAGCATATTTGGTGAGCTGCAGGGCCGATCGTGACAGCGTCCGCGGAGGCAGCTAGAATTCCACCTGCGCCTCTGCTTGAGACTTGAAATCCTCAGATTTGAAAACTGAAGCGAACCGACAGATGTCTTTACCTCATTACTTTGCTGCTGGGGAACGCCTCATCTGGCGTGCTTTGCAGCTGTGCGTCCTATAACGACGAGGCTGACTTCAGCTGTCTGTTTCCACCCCTGGAATCAGAGATCTCTGCTGCATTACTGGTGCTGTTAATTACATGACTGAAGCTCGACACTCTACACGGAGGATATTTTTATTATTGGGCCGCTTTCAGAAACACAAAGAGACCATTATGTAATAAGCAGATTTCGGAAACCTCTCTTACTGTGGGACGTGTCATAAAAAAGAAGTGAGATTTTAAGAAATGTAAAACTTGCTTATCTCTTATGAACTGACATGGGATCTAAAAGCTCCAACAGAGCAGTTTTATCATGGGTCACCTGAGAGGAACCTACTCTTTTAAGGAATCTAGACACCCACTTTCTTTATAATACAGGCATTACACCAGCTGAGTCTATAACTGCCTATAAGAACATAACAATAGCCTTATTAGGTCAGACCAAAGGTCCTTCAAGTCCAGTAGCCCGTTCTCATGGTGGCCAAGCCACGTTCTTAGTACCTGGCCAAAACTCAAGGAGTAGTAACATTCCATGCTATTGAACCAGGGCAAGCAGTGGCTTCCCCCACAACAGACTATGGACTTTTCCTCCAGGAAATTGTCCAAACTCTTCTTAAAACCAGCTACGTCAACCACTCTTACCACAATCTCTGGCAACACATTATAGAGCTTAATTATTCTCCGAGTGAAAAAAAAAATCTCCTCCTATTGGTTTTAAGAGTATTTCCCTGTAACTTCATTGAGTGTCCCCCTAGTCTTTGTCATTTTTGACGGAGTGAAAAATCGATCCACATGTACCCATTCTACTCCACTCAGGATTTTGTAGACTTCAATCTTATCTCCCCTCAGCTGTCTCTTTTCCAAGCTGAAGAGCCCTAAACTTTTTAGTTTTTCCTCATACGAGAGGAGTTCCATCCCCTTTACCATCTTGGTCGCTCTTCTTTGAACCTTTTCAAGCGCTGCTATATCTTTCTTGAGATAAGGAGACCAGAATTGAACTCAATACTCCAGATGAGGTCGCACCATGGAGAGATACAGGGGCATTAGAACATTCTTAGCCATTTACTCAATATGGTTGCTGACCTCTTAAGTTCCTCCCAGGCTCCACCCAAGTTTCTTCCATTCTCTACTCCAGCACTAACCACACAGTGCAGGGGTAGTCTAAGAGGTGATGAGTCAAAAGCGTGCGGGACAATCGCGCGCCGACAAAGCCTCTCAGACAAATGCACGCAGGATGTCAGCGCACCGCATTAAAACTTAACTCCGAGGGTGTGTTTATGGAGAAACCCCCCCCCACACACACACACACTTTTTCCCTAAAAAGAGGGGAAAATTACACTTTCCTCTGTAATGGGAGGTGGTTCCCCCCCCCCCCCCAACGGCAGCAGCAACACTTCTAAGTAAATTATGTGGGGGTGTTCCCCTCGAAAAAACTTTCGGAGCGATTTAAAAAGTTGTAATCTGGCGTGCTGACGCCCTGCGTGCATTTGTCCCAGCGGCTTTGTCGGCGCACGGTTATACCGTGAGCTTTAGTCTATGCATCGTCTAAGATGGCGTCCAGCGGCAATGTTCTGTTAAGTTCCGCTGCTCCTTGGCACTTAGGTGGTCATTAGCAACTGAACCTGGCAGGAGCCTCTCCTTCCCTGGTTAAATCGCTTGAGTATCAGGCGGACCATACATACACTGGGTGGAACTAGAGGAAGAAGTGTTCGTGCAAGAGCGACTACCATGCTAACAAAGTGCTCTGAAATCAAACAATTATTTAAAAAGTGGATCGGAAAGAAGCATGGAATTGTCTTCCAGAGATGAGGGAAACGTAGCTTCACAACACTTTGTGAATTGCCTCCAGGCAGTCCTGCTGTTTTAAGGGCTTCATAAATAAATGATTACAACAGATCTGTCTTTAAGACGTGTTGTGACACCCTCCTGACAGCTCTGAGTTCTTTCGCTTCCTGTCACTGTGCCATTATAATGAGTCAAATTTACATTCCAGGAGAGTAGGGTTTGGGTTCAGCTAGCCACGGGAGCTGACTTTCGCCCAGCAGGTTTCCAATACTTCAAACATCATTTTGTCATAAGAACCATTTATCTAATGTCTGAACCTGTTTTAAATCTTTTCTGTTTGTTTTCTTTGCTACTTTATCATTTCGGCAAACAAAAACAAGCATGTCTTGTAATGATGCCTAAAAAGGACCGCAAAAGTACTGCACAGGGACAGAACCAATGTATAGATTTCTACAGACTTAGTTCACAAGGTGTAATACAGTTGTTATTGCTTTACAGAAAGTCGCTTTGATTTCTAAGGAATGAAACAGAAAAAGGGGCCCAAGTCTTTCCAGAGCTGTGGCAATTCAAGCTGTGTGCTCGAGTGCTTAGACTGCAGGAGTGTCCAATGTCGGTCCTCGAGGGCCGCAATCCAGTCGGGTTTTCAGGATTTCCCCAATGAATATGCATGAGATCTATGTGCATGCACTGCTTTCAATGCATATTCATTGGGGAAATCCTGAAAACCCGACTGGATTGCGGCCCTCGAGGACCGACATTGGACACCCCTGGCTTAGAGAAATGAAGGGAAAGCCCAGCGGGTTACAGCAGCAGGTTGAGCGTCAAGAAAGTCCGAGTACTCTGATGCTGGAAGAAATCCTGCAGTGCTCTAAAACTATCCCTAAAGCTACCCCTAGAAGCAGGCAGGTTAGGGAAACTGCCCTGCAGAATCTATCCCCAGTGAAAGGCAACCTAAAAGGAACCCGATTATACTTGCCTGGTTCTAGTATAGGAAATGCTAAAAGCAAAGAACTACAAGGACCAGCATGCACCAGGCAGGTGATTAAAAAACCCCACAAAGGGATTAATTCCTGCAATCAGCTCTGATGGCAGGGCTAATGAGCAGGGAAGCTATCCAGGCTCATTAGCAAAGCACCAGAGAACCACAGGTGTTTTGAGGGGCAATCAGCCCATGCTAGGGAAAAGGGTGTGTTCTCTAGGCCAAAAGAGGCAGAGACAGCCACAAGCTTAGAGGATACCTGAATCCTTGGAGAGAAGCAGACCTGTGCTAGCTAGGATTCAGAGGACAGAAGCCAGCATTCCCCACAGAAAGTAAGGAGTAAACCTCAGGACTAATTATTTTTCTGAAGGTAATAGTGAATTTGATACAGAAATGCCAGAATAAAGGCTTACAAATGATGTTGAAATGGAACCTGAGGAGTCATGCTTATTTGAGAACATGATTACAGAGTAAAGTTTTGGGGAAAGTAAAAATGCTGTCTCTGATAAGGTGGTGTTGCCTCACAAGACTAAGAGTATCAGAAGAGTTAAGAATCACTGCTTCTGATTTAATTAAGAATACTAGAGGGATCAGGAATTACTGATTCTGATGTAATTAAGGGTAACAGAAGAGTAAAAAAATCACAGCTTCTGAATTTCCCTAACCACAGGAGAATCGTGGGGAACCTGTCCAAGTAGTGCAAGCAGGTTGTGGGTTCCAGGACTTGAAATTGAAAAGTTATTTTTATGTTTTTCTCTTGAACTTTTAGTAATGAATAAAGCATGGTGGGCTAACAGTTTTTGTTTTGTATGTTTCTGAATTGCACTACAATGTAAGACCAGAAAATAAAGTCATCATAACATTCACACTAAACACCTGTACTGGACCTTTTATTTTAATGCAGACACCCCTCTACGCCTCATTCAACCGCTAGGCTGAGGCTTAGATGACCCAGGTCAGGGCTCGGGCTACTCCATTCCAGGTCTTACCAGGTCACACTACGTATTGTCACCCACTAGGCCTCTATTCTGGCCAGCAGAGGGCGCTAGTGGTGAACTGTGAGAGACTCCGGCGTGCTCCCTGGGAATAGTGTAACCCCTCAGGTGTACCAATTCCAGGCGACTGCCTAGGATCTTTAAGAAACCTTAGTGACAAAAAATATCAAGCAAAGGAAACAATGGATCATTCTAAAAAGTAACTGTTGTTCTGTCCTTTAACTGGACTCCAGTTTAGTATGCTCAAACTTCAGGCAAGTAGTGGTTCAGACAGACATCCTTTTTCCTTCTGCTGAGACATGCAAGGTGCACAGTGGTTTTATCGCCCTGGCCCCCACAGGTAAGTATCATACGCATAGACAGTGCTTCACAGGTCCGAGCACTTCACAAAGAAAAAGATTCCACAGAGGCATTCAGAGAAGTGTTCTGGATCCACTGGCTCTTCTGATACGTCCATCTCCTCCCAGGCCTCAGGACACACACTAGGTTGAGACAGGGATGGACCTTCCTCTGGCATTTCCTCCTCCTGGCCTAACTCAGGCCCTGGTGAATCACTCTGCCTTCCTTGTTCCTGCCTGCTTTGTTCCTCCTCCCTTTTCTGACAAAGGTCGTGCTCTTTATATCTGTCAGAGCTACGCCCCCTGTACCTGGGAGAGTGTTGCAGAGCCCGGCTTTTCCTATATTGCCTATAAATAGTAAATCTTGCTGTCTTTGTAATGTGTTTATTTTGTGCTGTGCTCTTCTGCCTGTTGCTTGAAAACCAATCTTTATGCTGTTCAGATTCCTTATCTAAAGCGTAGTCAGCTAACTCCTGACTTTTGCCATTAATTTCGTCAACTCTTTGGGTCAGGGAATGGATGTTTTTGCTTCTTTTCCCTGGAACAAAAACAGGACTTGCCCTGGGTTTGTCACAGTATCATGCTTCTCCTTGTGACCTTGGGAAAGTCCTTTAACCAAGGCAAAATAATAATAATAACAGTTTATATACCGCAGGACCGTGAAGTTCTATGCGGTTTACAATGATTAAAAGATACTACAGATTGAGTGGAATTAACAAAGTTCAGAGTTGGTAATTAACAGTTCTAAAGAACATTTGTTAAGGACTAAGATTGTATAGGTCAGTTAACTAAGTACTTCAGGAACAGATGTGTTTTTAGGCGTTTCCTGAATTCCCTATAAGTAGTAGGCATGAGCAGTTATTCCAGGTCTTTACCCCATAATGCTGCTTGATGTGAGAAAAGATGTTGGTGATGACTTTTAAATTTACAACCTCTAACCGGTGGAGAAACAAAGTTCGGATGTGAACTTCTCCTATGTCTGTTGGTTGTGAAAGAGAAAAGGTCTGTTATATATTTAGGGGCTAAGCCGTAAAGTACCTTGAAGCAAAAACAACCAAACTTGAATTTCGCACGTGCCTCCATCGGCAGCTAGTGTAGAAGTCGATAGGAAGGTGTTACATGATCAAACTTCTTCAGTCCACAAAGTAGCCTAACCGCTGCATTTTGTACCAGTTGCAATCGCCGCATATTCTTCTGGGAGAGTGCCAAGTAGGCGATGTTACAATAGTCAAGTTGACTCAGTATAAGGGATTGTACCAGAATTCGAAATGATGAGACATCAAAATAAGCTTTAATGGACTGAAGTTTCCAGAGGGTGAGAAAGATCTTTCTAATCAAGGAGTCTACCCGGTCTTTCATGGTCAGGCTCTGATCCAGTGTTACTCCCAATACCTTCATAGTGGGTTGAATGGGATAACTAAGGTTGTTGATGCACATTGATGCTTTAGTATCAAGTGGGTGTGGCGATGCTATAAAAAATTTTGTTTTCTCTGAGTTTAGCTTCAGTTTGAATTCAGTCATTCATTGCTCCATCCGATTTAGTACTTCTGTTGCTTTGGGGGTGACTTCTGAGATAGAGGTAGTAAATGGGATAATTATCGTGAAGTCATCAGCGTAGCTGACTAGTTTTATCCCCAGCTGGGACAATTGCGCACCCAATGAGGACATGTAAACATTGAAGAGCAGAGAGGATAATGGTGACCCCTGTGGCATGCCAGATGAATTGTTCCATGTATCAGAGAGATCGTAATTAAAACGGACTTGGTAGGTGCGGAATATAAGGAAACCTCGAAACCAGTTTAATACCTCTCCTCTGATTCCAATTGCATCTAGGCATTGTAACAGTTTCCCATGGTCCACCAAGTCAAAGGCAGAGTTCATGTCAAATTGCATGATCAGGGCATTAAGGCCTTTACTAAACAAGTAGTGCAAATTATCTAGGATAACCACAATTACTGTCTCTGTGCTAAACAGAGGCCTAAAACCAGATTGAGTTTCATGCAAAAGAGAGAACTGGTCGAGAAGGGTTCACCAAATGGCTCCACAGTAAGAAGGAGTCCACCAAAAACAAAATGGAACTATGGAGACGATGATCTCAATAACCAGTTTATTGTAAGAAGTTAAGTCTTCACAAGTAGAGGCCATGCATATACTTGACACATCCAAATAATACATAGTATAAAGTCTGTAGCATGGACCTGACATGGTCCGTGTTTCGGAATGAAACAACCTTCTTCTGGGGTCCGTTCCGATAAACCCACAAGTGAAGCTGAAATGTATCCAAAATACTGTGTTTTAAATCGGAGCGCAGCCATCTTGAACTGTATGCGAAGGCGGATAGGGAGCCAGTGAAGTGATTTAAGGAGAGGGGTGACATGAGTGTAGCGAGGTTGGTAGAAGATGAGTGGCACTGCAGAGTTTTGCACTGGGAGACCAGTTAGAAGTAGATTGCAGTAATCTAAGCGTAAGGTTACGAGAGTGTGGACAAGGGTCTGGGTAGTGTGCTCAGAGAGTAAAAGGGGAATTTTGGTGATGTTGTAGAGATAGAAGCAACAGGCCTTTGCAGCTTATTGAATGCGTGTAGAAAATGAGAGGTCGGAATTGAAGACGACTCCAAGGGTTGATAGTAGATTTGCAACTGTTCAATTTGTCAAACTGACCCATTACATCTTTCAGGAATACAGAGATTTGTTTGAGTTTCTCTGATTTATTAGAATTGAATACCATTTCTGACATCGGTAACTCCCCCACGTCTTCCTCGGTGAAGACCGAGGCAAAGAATTAATCTAATCTCTCCGCTATGGCATTGTCTGACTTGAGAGATCCTTTTACCCATCGGCCATCTAGCAGTCCAACGGATTCTCTTCCTGGATTCCTGATTTTAATATACCTATAGAAGTTTTTACTGTGTGTTTTTGCTTCCAGCGCAATTTTCTGCTCAAGGTTTCTCTTTGCCTTCCGTATTAGCATCTTGCATTTGACGTGACATTCCTTGTGTTATTTACAATCATTTTCAGTCAGATCATTCTATCACTTCCTGAAGAATTCTCTTTTAGCTCTAATACCTTCCTTCACCTCACTCGTTAACCACACCAGCTGCTGTTCGGTCTTCTTTCCTTCTTTTTTAATACATGGAATATATCTAGTCTGGGCTTCTAGGACGGCATTTTTGAATAACAACCATGTCTGATGTGTATTTTTGACCTTTGCAGCTGCTCCTCTTAAGTTTCTTTTTTTTTTCCCATTCTCCTTATGTTACCATAATCTCCTTTTTTAAAGTTAAATGCTGTTGTATTGGATTTTCTGTGTGAACTCATTCCAGGGATTATATCCCTGTCATCCTTGTCATCATACTAACTGCCACATTTATAGCAAAATGGAAAACAGCAGGTTACCAAATCCGCACCATCCCTATCCTAACAACAACGCACAGACCTGTTCAACATACCAGAATATTCTACACCCCTAGAACACTAACTCCATGTCCATCCAGCCAAGCTAACATTCCCACTATCTGGGGAAAAAGACCACCACCAAAGCCCAGCACAATCACACAAAAATACCAATCTTCACCAAGAACCATCATCAACACAACCACTACCCCCACCACAAAATTCACCACAATAGATTGCACATATATGAACATCAGATCCATTAGCCCAAAGGCAGAATTAATCAAGGACTGGCTGATCAAAGATAATCTAGGCTGCCTCTTCCTAACCGAAACATGGCTCACCTCGGATTCAGATCCATGCATTACAGAATTCTGCCCCAAAGGATATAAACTAGAATTAGTATGCAGAGAAAACAAAAGAGGAGGAGGTTTAGCAATCATAATAAAAAACAATCTCAACATTGATGTCCTAACCAAGTACTCCACCCCTTACCTAGATCTGCTAGCCTGCCAAATATCTGACAAATCACTAACCGGAAATCTGAATTGTCTTCTTTGCTACATTACTCCAGGCAAATGGAACACCTCAAAACAAGAACTTGAAGAATTCATCTTCCAGAACTCTCTCTCCTCCACACACAACTTGATCCTTGGAGACTTAAATCTCCACTTAGAAGATCAATCATCCAAACAAGCAACAGATATACTCTCATACCTCAATTCCCTATCCTACCAAATTCTCAACCCAGAACCCACTCACGAAAAAGGTCATCAACTTGATATAGCAGCTTACTCACCTCCAAACCAAAACACACAAAAAATTCACATCTCAAACGGGTCCTGGCACCCCACCCTCTGGTCAGACCATTACAAATATTCATTCACTATCAATTGGGCTCAAAATAACAGCAAACCCATCCCAAAAAAATCGCACATCAAGATCAGACCGAAAATCGAACATACCACATTCTGGAACACAGTTGACCCCGAAATAGACCCCAATAACCCCAAAGACTTCATAAACAGTTGGCGGACCCTCAGTGAAACCACACTAAACGAACTAGCTCCAATAAAAAACAAATACAAAATAGACAGACCATCCAATAAATGGTTCGACGACGAACTCTTACAATTAAAAAGGAAATGCAGACAACTAGAAAGGTCATGGAAAAAACAGAAACAAAATCTTACCAAAGATGAATGGAAAATCCAACTCAAACTATACAATACCAAACTGAAGGAAAAACGAAAAAACTTCTACTCTAAACTCATTGGCACAGAAAAACCAGACACTAAAAAACTTTTTGACATTGTAAGAAACCTCACCGACACCAAACCATTTCTCGCCACCCAAGGAAACCAAACTCCCACAGCCACCCAATTAGCGGACTATTTCAAAAACAAAATCATCACAACCAGATCCACATTCAACAATTCACAAACCAACTTAGAAGAAATACAAATCAATCCCACAGTAGATGAAGCAATACCAGCAGACAGGATCTGGAATACCTTCCCAAAGATACAATGGTCAGATGTGGACAAGCTCTACAAAAAATACAGCAAATCATCATGTGACCTGAACAACTGTCCCCCATACTTACTAACTACAGCCTCCACCAAATTTAAAGCCACCCTCACACTATGGCTTCAAACTACACTAAGGGAAGGTCACTTCCCACCAGAACTAGGAGAAATCATAATTACTCCTATCCTAAAAGATCCCAAAGGTCCTATAGAAAATCCTACAAACTACAGACCAATCGCCTCAATCCCACTATACATCAAACTAACAGAAGGCCTAGTCGCACAATATCTCTCCAACTTCCTTGAAGACCATCACATACTGCATCCATCCCAATCTGGATTCAGATCTAACCATAGCACAGAAACTCTACTGATATCACTATTAGACACAGCCCGACAACACCTTAGCAAAGGAAACAAACTACTTCTCATTCAACTCGATCTCTCTGCCGCATTTGACCTAGTTGACCACCCCACACTACTCCAGACATTAGACGCAATAGGAATCTCTGGTAATGTTCACAACTGGTTCCAAGGCTTCCTTAAAACTCGAACATACAGAGTCAAGTCAAAGGAGCATCTATCCGACCCATGGTCAAACCCATGTGGAGTACCACAAGGATCGCCACTATCTCCTATATTATTCAACCTCTTCATAGCATCCCTCGGCATTACCCTAGACGCCCTAAACACAATATCATTCAGCTATGCGGATGATATAACAATTCTCATCCCCTTCAACATACAAGACCCCTTATCAACAAACCACCTGAAAATAATAATGGAAACGATAGAAAAATGGATGTCAAGTCATAAACTGAAACTGAACTCGGAAAAAACTAAATTCCTACTATTAGAGAAGGAAAAAAACCCATCATGCACAGAACTGGAATTAAACACAATCAAGTACCCAATGCAAAGCACACTCAAGATCCTAGGAATTCAACTAGACAGAAATTGCACAATGCAGACCCAAATCCACAAAATCATCCAAAGAGCATTCTTCACAATGCGTAATCTACGAAAAATAAGAAAATTCTTCATCAAGGATCAATACAAGATAGTAGTTCAATCCCTAGTACTAAGCATAGTAGATTACTGCAACAGCCTTTACCTATCATGCCCAAACTACATGATAAAACAATTACAGACAGTTCAGAACACAGCCCTCAGACTCATCTACTCCCTCAGCAAATTTGACCACATCACAAATGCTTACCTTGACTCACACTGGCTACCAATAAAAACAAGATCCCAGTTCAAATTCTACTGTCTACTATACAAAGTAACACACGGAACAGCACCCAGCTACCTAAACAAAAGACTACACCGTAATCGCTCACACAGACTAAGGAGAACTCAAAACCTATTCACTTACCCTCCTCTCAAAGGTACACGACGTAAGAAACTATACGACAGCCTTTTAGCCACTCAGGCAGTAAGAATTGACACTACCATTTCCAATCTACTGATCAAATCAATAGACATAAAAGAATTCCGAAAAGAAATCAAAACTCATCTCTTCAAAAAACACTTTCCTTCATCTTAACCTCAACATAGCACTAGAAATTACACACACGAACACCCCTCCATAAATATACCTAAACATTGTACAACTCACTTCATCAACCTACGATTTATCTACTACGTGCTCCAAATTTCTCCTGGAAACTTCCAGACTAACAATTGTAACTTGATACATTCCTGACTCTATGTACTGTAATATTCCTGAATTTGTCCAGTCTCTTAAATTGTAATCCGCTTAGAACCGCAAGGCACAAGCGGAATAGAAATCTGTAATGTAATGTAATGTAATGTAATGTAATAAAATCTGCTCATATTATGATCGCTGTTATCAAGCGGCCCCAGCACCATTAACTGTCGCACCAATTCATGCGCTCCAGTAAGATCTAGATCTAGAATTACTTCACCTCTTGTTTTCTACCAGAAACTCCCCAACCCTGAGATATTCTGCCTGTCCAAATTCAATTGTAAGCTCTTCTGAGCAAGGACCATCTATTGAATGTTAAATATACAGCGCTATATACGCCTTTCAGCACTATAGAAGTGATAAATAGTACTAGTAGTAATACAGGGAGTCATTTTGTAAAGGTTTTCTATCATTAAGAACTTTTACAAAATTATAACTTTTACAAAATTATCCCAGCCGAAAGCCTGAAGTCATGATGCCGTTGTACAGGGCCATGGTGAGACCTCATCTGGAGTACTGTGTGCAATTCTGGAGGCCACATTACAGTAAAGATGTGCGCAGAATTGAATCGGTTCAGCGGACGGCCACCAGGATGATCTCGGGGCTCAAGGGTCTCTCGTACGAAGAGAGACTGAACAAATTGCAGCTCTACACTCTCGAGGAACGTAGGGAGAGGGGAGACATGATCGAAACATTTAAGTACCTCACGGGACGTGTCGAAGTGGAAGATGATATTTTCTTTCTCAAGGGACCCTCGGCCACAAGAGGGCACCCGCTCAAACTCAGGGGCGGAAAATTTCATGGCGACACCAGAAAGTATTTCTTCACAGAGAGAGTGGTTGATCATTGGAACAAGCTTCCAGTGCAGGTGACTGAGGCAGACAGCGTGCCAGACTTTAAGAATAAATGGGATACCCATGTGGGATCCCTACGAGGGTCAAGATAAGGAAATTGGGTCATTAGGGCATAGACAGGGGGTGGGTAAGCAGAGTGGGCAGACTTGATGGGCTGGAGCCCTTTTCTGCCGTCATCTTCTATGTTTCTATGATGGGTCATTTGGCCTTTATCTGCCATCATGTTTCTATGTTTCTATAATCAGAAAGTTCTATGACATCACAATGCAGGTGTAAAGAGCCTTAGCCTATAGGAAGAGGAGATGCAAATGTTAAGAGCCTTAGCCAATAGGGAGAGGAGGAGAGAGTGGCTGCTGTAGACACCAGAAAGTATTTCTTCACAGAGAGAGTGGTTGATCATTGGAACAAGCTTCCAGTGCAGGTGATCGAGGCAGACAGCGTGCCAGACTTTAAGAATAAATGGGATACCCATGTGGGATCCCTATGAGGGTCAAGATAAGGAAATTGGGTCTTTAGGGCATAGACAGGGGGTGGGTAAGCAGAGTGGGCAGACTTGATGGGCTGGAGCCCTTTTCTGCCGTCATCTATGTTTCTATCCTCTAAATTCTGTAAATGGTGCTGAAAACTGCATGTATAAGTTAGATCCTGTGTCCAATTTGTCTTTGCAATGTAATTGATTAATGAGCTAATTTGAAATTGAAAAACAATTTTTTAATCTATTCTCTACCATTTGAGAGAGAGGCAGCAATATTTTTATAAACCAGCAGTGGAGGAAAAAAAGACCTCATACTTGTATCGAAGAGCTTAACATAAGGGCCAAAGCCGAAAGCAAGTAAGCTCAATCGTCATCATAGGCCAGAAAAACCCTCCACGTTAAAGTCATAAAGTAACGTCCATAAAGTAAAGTCGTAAGAGGCATCTGTTGCCGGCCATAGAAGTTAATTCAAAAAATAAGTTCATTCATTCAATCATAAATGAGATGGTAAAGCAAGCAAGCAAGCAAAACTCAGTACTTAGCTGAAATTCACTGATAGTCTATGAAAAAAACACCACTTCATCACATGTGTAATTATCAGATTCAAAAGTCCCCTGTGGGAGAACTCGTTTCGTAGTGGCGTCTTCAGAGGGAGTCATCTGTGAAATGAGGTGACCCATCAAATGTGCGTAGGACAATTGTGCCCCGACATTTGCGCGCATGGTCAAATGTGCACACTGATTGGGAGGTGACCCGACCATTAGGATACTATTTTGTCTTTTTGAGGGTTACAAAGTAACCCTCTTTATTAAGGGAGGGGGTGTGAGGGACCCTCCTCCCCCATTACACTGAAAAACATTCACTTCCTATCTAGTGTTAGGGTTAGGTTTTAATAATGCTTATGGGAACCCTTTTACTGGCTAGCTGGAAGGCCCTGATTTGCTCAGACTCCTCAGGCCCCCCTCCCTTGGGAGGGGCTTGAGTCGCCTCAGGCATCTCAAACCCCTCCCAAGGGACGGGGCCTGAGGAGTCTGAACAAATCAGGGCCTTTCAGACGGCACACCGACAAATCTGACGGGCCGCAATTCTCGTGCGCGCAAATGTCGGGGTGCATTTGTCGGAGCGCCATTGTCCTGCACGGATTTGTTGGTGTACCATGGAATGCACAACCCATCGCGTATGGCCGCATACAGCGACAAACATGGCGCTGGCATCGCGTTAAAAGCCGTTGCATGATGATGTCATACGTAAGGCTCCTCCTAAAGAAACGCCCTCCGTTCAATTGCCTGATTCAAGCCAGAGGGAAGAGCTGACTGCGAAACAAAAATCCAGCGCTGTTATTTCTGGCGCAGATGACTTTGGATATTTCCCCCGGCGGGCTGTCACCTGCAACGAGCAACTTCGAATCATTTCGAAAAGAAATCAAAACCCTGCTATTCAAAACATTTATCCAGATATCTTAACTCTTCCCCTTGTCCTTCCCCTCCCCTGTAAATTCCCCATCAAAGTCTCTCCCTCTCTTGCAATCTTTCTCTTCAAAGTCTCAACCATGTAAGCAGCTCCCTAAATGGTAAATCTGGAAATGTCCATTTATCTTTTTGTAATCCTATAATTTCCTAAATTGTAATGTTCCTGGAAATGTCCAGTTAGCTTCTTTTGTAATCCGCCTAGAACTGCAAGGTACGGGCAGAATAGAAGTCACTACATAGAAACATAGAAGATGACGGCAGATAAGGGCCATAGCCCATCAGGTCTGCCCACTCTACTAACCCACCCCCAAGTCTACTATCCTAGGGATCCCACTCCTGGTGACAGGTTCCCTTGGCTTAACCCTCTAAGGGATCCCACATGGGCATCCCATTTGCTCTTAAATTCTTGCACGCTGTTTGCCTCGATCACCTGCACCGGGAGCTCGTTCCAAGGATCAACCACTCTCTCGGTGAAGAAATATTTCCTGGTGTCGCCATGAAATTTCACGTCCCTGAGTTTGAGCGGATGCCCTCTTGTGGCTGAGGGTCCTTTTGAGAAAGAGAATCTCGATACGGCCGGTAATATACTTAAACGTCTCGATCATGTCTCCTCTCTCCCTACGTTCCTCGAGTGAGCACAGCCGCAAATTTTTCAGCCTTTCCTCGTACGATAGATCCTTGAGCCCCGAGACCATCCTGGTGGCCATCCATTGCACCGACTCTACTCTCAGCACATCTTTTCGGTAGTGTAATGTAATTGTTCAAGCACCCAACCTCCAAAAAGAGGAAAACGTGCGGTTTAACTGCATACACTCCACTAACGGTTCCATCAACTTTCTAGCATTGACATCTATGCACGGCAGACGCTGGATCGGGGAGTCTATTTTATGAATGCACTTGGGGGAATTCATCAACGGATGCTAAATGACTTAGTGAGCGCTAACCAAATTAGCATATGTTGAACGCTAAAGATGCCCATTATATTCCTATGGGTGTCTTAGCGTTTAGCGCATGTCAATCGTTGGCATGTGCTAGCACGCCTAGGCCCGGATTATGTCTAGGACGCCCAGTCTCAGAAACCACCTAAGCGGCTTTTGAGAATCGCACCCGGGCGTCCTATAGACAACCCAATTCTCTAACCGATGTCCATGTCGCAAGCGCTGGTTAGAGAATCGGGTTGCTGCTGAGCTTATCGTGGCAAGGGATCTCCCTTCTGCGATAAGTTTAGTGGCTGCCTGACCCCCACTGTGCATCGCCAGCAGGAGGGATACCCAATCCCTCCTGCCAGAACCCCCCTCCAAGCCTATCCTCCCAGACCTCCCTCCACCCAGCCCTCCCCTGGAGCTCCCCCCCTACCTTAAAGCATTGGCTGGCTGGAGGCATCTTTCCTGCCTCTAGCCGTCTGGCCCGCCTTCTCGAAAATGGTGGGCCTGCCCTTCCCAGTGCTTCATGGTATGCATTGAGGAGGGGCCTTAGAGAGACAGCAGATAGGGAAAATGCTTGAGTAACTGCTTTAAATGTGATGGTATAACTACAAAAAGGGGGTATTCAAATCCCTATCTCAATCTGTGTAGGCTTCCATATGGGGTGGCAAGTGTGACCCCCCCCCCAAATGTGCTTAACCCTGCCAGAACCAACCCCTGCATGCAAACTGATCTGACTAGGGGTGGAGCTGTGGATCTCTTAGTGGAAGTGGCGTTCATCGCTGGTAGCTCCTTCCTAATTCGGAGAATGGTCGGGCAGTGTGATGTCGGCCTGTTCAATTTGAAGCACAACATCTGTTTTGGCCACACAGAATCTTTTCTGCTGTGATTATTGCCGCATCATTTCTTCTGGCCTGCCCAGGTTTGCAGTTGAGATGTTATAAGCCAGTGTTTTTCAACTTTTTTACACCTATGGACCGGCAGAAATAAAAGAATTATTCTGTGGACCGGCATCGGTCCGTAGACCGGTGGTTGAAAAACACTGGGCTATGTCGTGGGCCAAACCCCACCTATCTCTACCCAATCTCCACCCCAGACCCCGCCCCCATAATACTAATTGCACCTTGCACGTCCCGTGCCTCATCTGGAAGCAATGACGTTGCAACGTCAGAGAGAAGGCTTCCGGTTCAGGCGCAGGATGCCCGTAAGAGCCACTGTCTGTTGTTTGTACACCAATGCAAGGAGTCTAAAGACCAAAATGGGAGAGCTAGAAGTCATGGCCAACAAGGAGGACCTAGACATAATTGGAATCACAGAAACATGGTGGTCTGAGGACAACAAATGGGACGTTGTACTGCCAGGGTATAAACTCTATAGGAGAGACAGGATGTACAAGAAGGGTGGAGGAATAGCAATATACATAAAAGACTCCATTCAGTCGATCAAGATGGATACGGCGATGAGGGCGGAAGGGTTGGAATCCCTATGGGTTAAGTTACCAGGAAGAAAGGGAGCTGACACTAAATTGGGACTATACTAAAGCCCACCTGGACAACCAGAAGCAAGCGACAATGATCTAGAAGCAGAACTGAGGCAGTAATGCAAAAGCGGAAGTGTGATGGTGATGGGGGATTTCAACCACCCTGGGATAGATTGGAGTATTGGGCACTCCAATAGTCCTAGAGGCTGTAAAGGATTGCTTCATGGAACAGCTGGTCAAGGAACCAACTCGAGGAGATGCCACTCTCGACCTCATCCTCATCGGACTAGGGGGACCCGCCAAGGAGGTGGTAGTAATAGGGCCACTAGGTAACAGCGATCACAATATGATCTAGTATAAATTAGAAGTAGGAACATCAAAAGTAAAGAGAACCACAGCGACAGCACTCAACTTTAGAAAAGGAAACTACGATGCTATGAGGAAAATGGTGAAAAAGAAACTCAGAAACAGCTCACAGGAAAATGGAGACCGTAGAGGAAGCCTGGTCCCTACTCAAGGACATGGTGCAAAAAGCGCAAAACCTGTACGTCCCCAGGTTTAGGAAAGGGCGCAAACAAAATCGAACAACGAAAACCGGTGTGGATAACAAAGGAAGTGAAGAAGGCAGTAGGCGACAAGAAAACGTCGTTTAGAAAGTGGAAAAAGGACCAAACTGAGGAAAACCGGAAAGAATATAAACAACACCAGAAAGAATGTCACCGGTTGATTAGGAAAGCAAAAAGAGAGTACGAAGAGAAGTTGGCTGGGGAAGCGAGAAACTTCAAACTGTTCTTCAGGTATGTGAAGCGGGAAAAAACCGGCGAGGGAGGAAATGGGACCGTTGGATGATGGAGACAGAAAGGGAGTGATAAAGGAGGAAAAAGAGGTAGCGGACCGGTTAAACAAGTTCTTCTCGTCGGTCTTCACGAGCGAAGACACATCCAATGTACCAGAACCCGAGGAGACCATAAGTGGGGATCAAGATGAAAAGCTGGAGCGAATAGAGGTAAGCCATGAGGACGTCCTCCGACAGATAGATAGATTGAGAAGCGACAAATCACCGGGCCCAGACGGAATCCACCCACGGGTGCTAAAAGAACTGAGAAGGGAAATAGCGGAAACACTCCGGCAAATATGTAACCTATCCTTGAAAACTGGGGAGATCCCGGAGGACTGGAAAATAGCAAATGTCACGCCTATCTTTAAGAAGGGATCAAGAGGTGACCCGGGAAACTACAGGCCGGTGAGCTTGACTTCGGTTCCGGGAAAGATGATGGAAGCACTGATCAAGGACAGCATCTGCGAGCACATAGAAAAGAATGAGCAGCTGAGGGTGAGCCAGCATGGCTTCTGCAAGGGAAGGTCATGCCTCACGAACTTACTACACTTCTTTGAGGGAATAAACAGCCAGATGGACAAAGGGGAACCCATAGACATCATTTACCTCGACTTCCAAAACGAACAGCTGCTTAAGAAGCTGTGGAACCACGGGGTGGTGGGGGATGTACACCAATGGATTAAACACTGGTTAGTGGGCAGAAAATAGAGGGTTGGAGTAAAGGGCCAATACTCAGACTGGCAATGGGTCACGAGCGGAGTTCCACAGGTGTGTTGGGACCGCTGCTGTTTAACATATTTATAAACGATCTGGAGATGGGGACGAAATGTGAGGTTATCAAATTTGCGGATGACACCAAACTCTGCAGCAGGGTTAGAACCACGGAAGACTGTGAAGACCTGCAAAGGGACCTAACGAAGCTGGAAGAGTGGGCGAAAAAGTGGCAGATGTGTTTTAATATAGAGAAATGCAAGGTCATGCATGTTGGGAAAAAGAACCCGATGTTCAGCTTTGCAATGGAGGGATCATTGTTAGGGGTAAGCAACCTTGAAAGAGACCTGGGTGTGTTGGTGGATACAACAATGAAAGCATCAGCACAATGCGCGACAGCCTCAAAGAAAGCCAACAGAATGCTGGGTATTATCAAGAAGGGTATTACAACCAGGACGAAGGAAGTCATCATGCCGCTGTATCGTGCCATGGTGCGCCTGCATCTGGAGTACTGTGCCCAGTATTGGTCGCCGTACCTCAAGAAGGACATGGCGGTACTTGAGGGGGTCCAGAGAAGAGCGACGAAAATGATAAGAGGTATGGAAAACTTTTCATATGCCGATAGGCTGGAAAAGCTGGGGCTGTTCTCCCTGGAAAAGCGGAGACTTAGAGGAGACATGATAGAAACTTTTAAGATCCTGAAAGGCATAGAGAAGGTAGACGGGGACAGATTCTTCAGGCTGTGGGGAACAACAAGTACAAGGGGGCACTCGGAGAAGGGGACAGGTTTAGAACCAATGCCAGGAAGTTCTTCTTCACCCAGAGAGTGGTGGACACGTGGAACGCACTCCCGGAAGCTGTGATTGAACAGAACACAATACAGGGATTCAAAGTGGGTTTTGATAAATTCCTGAAGGAGAAGGGGATTGTGGGGTACAGATAGAAGTCGTGATAGGTTATAGGATGAGTTCAGGGACCACTGACAGGTCAATGGACTTGATGGGCTGCTGCGGGTGCGGACCTCTGGTCTGACCCAGCGGAGGCAACTTCTTATGTTCTTATAATCAGTGAGGAAGAGGGAGCTGGCTCGAAGATAACGCCGCATCGATCGCACCGTGGACCGGTGGTTGAAGAGCGCTGTTATAAGCGATTCGGAATATGGCAGCCTGTGCCGCATTGAATAAATCAACATTTGAGCACCTAACTCTACGTTTGGAAGTGCTTCATCGGTTTCCTCTCGTGAGCTTTGGATGGTGGTTTTTTAAAATCCAAAGTGGGTTAATTTCTAGCTGTCTTTTACCTTTAGGGCTCCTTTTACTAAGGTGCGCTAGCGGGTTTTTTTAGCGCACGCACAAAATTACCACGCGCTAAACTGCGCAGTACACTTCTAGAATAACACCAGCTCAATGCTGGCGTTGAGGTCTAGCGCACATGGCAATTTAGCACGCGCAATTCCTCGCATTAAGGCCCTAACGCACCTTAGTAAAAGGCGCCCTTGGTTACAGTATCCACATTATGGAACTCTATGCAATAGTCCCCCTGATCCGCACATGAGTGTCTCCCTCCGACAATTCATGCCTTATTTCATTTTTATTTTGCTGGGTTTGTCTATTATTATTTTGCTGGGTTTGTCTATTATTTTTTCTATTTCTTTTCTCCCATCTGATATATAGTAATTTATATTTCTCTTGTTAGATTTACTTTTCTATCTTTTTCTCTACAATGTAACTGCTCTGCTTCACTTTCCTTGGTTCTCTACATCAGTGTTCTTCAACCACCAGTCCATGGACCAGTGCCGGTCCACAGAAATTTTCTGCCAGTCCACAGAGCCCAAAACAGTGTTCTTCAACCGCCGGTCCGCGGTGCGATCGATGCGGTGTTATCTTCGAGCCAGCTCCCTCTTCCTAACTGATTCAGTGCACAAAGCCACGGGCAGTGGCTCCTACGGGCATCCTGCGCCTAAACCGGAAGCCTTCTCTCTGCCTTTGCAACGTCAGAGGGAAGGCTTCCAGATGAGGCACGGCAGATGAGGTACTATTATGGGGGCGGGGTCTGGGGTGGAGATTAGGTAGAGATGGGCGGGGTCTGGCCCACGACTTAGCCCCGTGTTCTTCAACCGCCGGTCCACGGACCATTGCTGGTCCACAGAATAATTCTTTTATTTCTGCCGGTCCATAGGTGTAAAAAGGTTGAAAAGTACTGCTCTACATCTCTCTGGGGTAGAGAATGACACGGAGACAAATTTAACCCTGTCCCTGCGGGAACTCATTATTCCATCCCGGCGAATTCTTTTCCTGTTCCTGCCCCATCCCTGCAAGTTCTGTCCTCATCTCCACAAGCCTCAAACACTTTGAAATCCTAATTAGCAACATGCGTTGCCAGAGGATGTGGTAAGAGCGGATAGTGTAGCTGGTTTTAAGAAAGGTTTGGATAAGTTCTTGGAGGAAAAGTTCATAGTTTGTTATTGAGAAAGACACGGGGGAAGCCACTGCTTGCCCTGGATCGGTATCATGGAATGTTGCTACTTTTTGAAATTCTAGAATCTTGTAACTCTCTGGGATTCCGGAATCTTGCTATTCTTTGTTATCCTATATGGAATGTTGCTACTCCTTGGGTTTTGGCCAGGTACTAGTGACCTGGATTGGCCACCATGAGAACAGGCTACTGGGCTTGATGGACCATTGGTCTGACCCAGTAAAGCTATTCTTATTCAAGTCCTGTTACTGATTTTGACCTGTAAAGTTCTTTGATCTTTTGTTGTATCTGCTTGTCATCAATAAAAAAATCGTTTCAACATAAAAAGAGTCCTTCTCGTTTTATAATACTGCTTCCAAGCACATGATCACCCTGATCTATCGTACCAGGATGGATTCATTGAATTTGTCATAATTTATGGCAGCAGATCACTGCATTACAATTCAGTTCTCCATGACCAGAAATCATAGCTGCTAGTGAGAAATAGCATTTTTTTTAAAAATCCAAACTAATGAACTGTTCGATACAACATCGTTTACAAAAATAGGGAGGAGGTTTAGCAGTCATTTTCAGAAACTCTTTAGTCAAAAGTATAGATGCTTCTTCGCTAAACTCCACAATAGAATATTTACAATTTTCTATAAGGACAAAGCCTAGGTTAGACGTCCTTTTGATTTATCTACCTCCACCTATCAACAGCAATAACCTTTACAATCTACAATCTTTATTATTCGACTTTGCCTCGTCAACCAATAATCCACTGATTTTAGGAGATTTTAATATTCATTTCGAAGATTTTAACAACAATTATACAAAAGACATTCTTTCTCATTTAAAACTACTTGACCTATTTCCTCTACTGTCGGTTCCCACACATGCAGCGGGCCATACGATAGATATGATCTTAACTTCCATATCTATAGCTAATAAATTTCAAATCCAATTCCTTTCTTCTCAACCACTTCCTTGGTCCGATCACTTTTTAGTAACTTTTACGTTCCAAATTACTCTACCTAAAACAATAGAAATATCTCAAACCACGAATTTTAAAGATTTAAGTAAACTTTCATCAGAATTAATAGCTTTAAATTTTAATCTTGATTTTGGAAATCTTGAGTCACCTTTACTAGATGATCTAGTTCTTAATTGGCAAAATACTACTCAAACATTAATGGACAATTTAGCCCCAACCCAAACAAAAAATATCACAACAAGAAAGAAAACCAATCCGTGGTTTAATGCAGAGTTAGTCATGATTAAAAAACAACTTCGATCTTTGGAAAGAATATGGAGGAAGAACAAAAATTCATACAACTTGGAAAAGTTCAAAGAACAAGCAACATATTATAAAGAAAGAATAATCCATGCAAAATCATCTTATTATTCTAAAAAAATTATACAATCTAAAAATACATCTACACTATATAATATTTTGAAATCCATCAATAATCAGTCCAAAAATATACCCCAGGAATCTAACCCTCTTCCATCAGCTCAGGACTTAGCTGATTGCTTTGTAGAGAAAGTTCAAAATATACGGAAATATTTTACAAACAAACAACAAATTTCTTCTGCCTTAGACCATGAAAAGTTATCATTATTATCTTCAAAATGTTCTCATTTCAATCCGCTTAGTCTTAATGATTTAGAGCTGGTTATTAAATCTGTAAACCTTAAGGGATCGTATATGGAATCTATTCCACCCACCGTTATTAAAAAATATTTTGCTATTTTTGGTCCTTATATACATATATTAATTAATATTAGTTTACAACACAGGTGTCAAAGTCGGTCCTCGAGGGCCAGAATCCAGTCGGGTTTTCAGGATTTCCCCAATGAATCTGCATGAGATCTATTTGCATGCACTGCTTTCAATGCATATTCATTGGGGAAATCCAGAAAACCCGACTGGATTCTGGCCCTCGAGGAGGGACTTTGACACCCCTGGTTTACAACAAGGCAAAGTCCCTACAGCTTGGAAAAAATCGATCATACGACCAGTACTTAAGGATCTAAAAATTGGCCCTGACATTAAATCTAACTATAGACCAATAGCTAATATCCCATTTCTGGCAAAAATAACGGAAAAAATCGTGTACAATCAACTATCAGAATACATAGAGCAAACCAACACACTACATCCAAATCAAACAGGATTCAGACAAAATCACTCTACTGAATATTCCTTGATAGGTCTGACTTCATCAATCTTGTACCACTTAGATCATCATTCCTCGGTTGTCCTGATCTCATTAGACTTATCATCTGCCTTTGATACCATCGACCATACTCTTTTAATTCATAGACTTCAGTCTATTGGAATAACTGACCAAGTTTTAAACTGGTTTAAATCTTACTTTCATAATCGTTCATCAAATGTTTTTTTTAATAACACCACCTCAAATAGTTTTTCAGCACCGTATGGAATACCGCAAGGATCAATACTTTCTCCAATGTTATTTAACATTTTTCTTGCTCCACTTTTGACCTTATGTCAATCTATTGGATTTTCTGTATACGCCTACGCAGACGATATTCAGTTATTACACCCAATTGATCCAGATAGTACACAAGATATAACAACAATAAACGAGAAATTGGATCAAATTCACCATTGGTTAGATGTTAATAAGCTATCTTTAAATATACATAAAACCAAGGTTATGCTTTTCCCTTGGAAAGACAAGAGTAATCCGATTGTCCCAATTTCTATTAATAAGACTCCTCTGTTGATTCACCAAAATATTAAGATCTTAGGTATAACATTTGACGCTAAATTATCATACCACGATCATATAAGCAGTGTGGTTAAATCTACCTTTTATAGATTACGTCAAATTCGTTCTATTGCAAAATTCTTATGCCCAAAATCATTAAATATCTTAATACACTCCCTAATCATTTCCAAATTAGATTATTGTAATGCTTTGTACATGGGCATATCCCAAAAAGAAATCAGACGTCTACAAATCATACAGAACGCTTCCATAAAATTAATTCATAAAGCAAAGAAATTCGACCACGTCACTCCTTTACTCAAAGAATCTCACTGGCTTCCCGTTGCATACCGTATTTTATATAAAATATGTTTGCTTACGTTCAAATCAATAATGTCTCAAACCCCAGCCTTTATTTTTAGAGTTCTAATTCCGTATACAACTTCAAGAACACTTAGATCACAGGATCAACATCTATTGGTTATCCCGTCATTGAAAGTCATCAACACTAGACGGCTTACTATTTTTTCAGTGACTGCTCCTCAAACCTGGAATAATCTTCCTATTTATATCAGAGAAGAAAAGAATTTAGTTAATTTTAAGATTAAGCTTAAAAGTTTTTTTTTCAATGATGCTTTTAGTTAATTAAATAACTTTATATTCCTTCCTATCCTCTCATTTTCATATTTGTGCTTTTATTCCCTCCCTGTTGTTTAATCCTGAAATATAAAATTTGAACCAGATTGTAACCCTTTAAATATATTTTTCCTAATGTTTTATGACTGTAAGTTTTTGTAATTATGTAATATTATTTGTTTTTTTAATAATTACCCAAGTTTTTATTTATTCATTATTGTTTGTATATCGCCTAGAATGTAGATTAGGCGATTAATCAAATCACATAATAAACTTGAAACTTGAAACTTGAAACACCATGTCTTATCATGCTAAATTGCCTGGTAACAGTGCATTTGAAAGCACTATCAGTGCACAAATGAAATCTTTATATTTGAAATAACAAAAACAGTCTAGTCACTGCTAGGGCAGGCACGACTCAGCTTTTCAGCAGAAAGGGCTACAGCAGTGTTCTTCAACCACCGGTCGATGGACCAGTGCCGATCCACAGAAATTTCCTGCCGGTCCACAGGACCAGCACGTGCATCAGACCCATAACAGTGTTCTTCAACCGCCGGTCCACGGTGCGATCGATGTGGGGTTATCTTTGAGCCAGCTCCCTCTTCCTCACTGATTCAGTGCACAAAGAAACAGGCAGCGGCTCCTACGGGCGTCCTTCAGATGCAACGTCAGAGGGAAGGCTTCCAGATGAGGCACAGGACGTGCAAGGTGCAATTAGTACTATTATGGGGCGGGGTCTGGGTTGGACATTGTGTAGAGATGGGCGGGGTCTGGCCCACGACTTAGCCCAGTGTTCTTCAACCGCCGGTCCACGGTGCGATCGATGCGGCATTATCTTCGAGCCAGCTCCCTCTTCCTCACTGATTCAGTGCACAAAGCCACGGGCAGTGGCTCCAACGGGCATCCTGCGCCTGAACCGGAATCCTTCTCTCTGACGTTGCAACGTCAGAGGGAAGGCTTCCAGATGAGGCACGGGACGTGCAAGGTGCAATTAGTACTATTATGGGGGCGGGGTCTGGGGCGGACATTGGGTAGAGATGGGGGGGGGGGTCTGGCCACGACTTAGTCCCGTTTTCTTCAACCGCCAGTCCACGGACCGATGCCGGTCCACAGAATAATTCTTTTATTTCTGCCGGTCCATAGGTGTAAAAAGGTTGAAAAACATTGGGCTACAGAGTCCGGCACAAAATGACTTGATATGTCATCAGCTGCAAAAAAGTACAGCAACAAAGAACTCTGGCTGTTATTTGCATTCCCCCCTTTGCCCCCCCCCCCAGCTTAACCCTAGGACTAGATGTCACCAGCCCATAGGTTAAACCTTTTCCAACATCCTCCCCGGCAGGGTCCAGTATTGCGGTGGCACAGCTTTGCTCTCTTTTTCCAACCCCCCCCTCCCCCCAACCTAGAGCCGGGCATGGTTTTCCTCCATCTGCCCCTCCATACTGCAGGTGAGTTTGCAAGTGAGCCTGCTGTCTTCGACCTGCCCCAGAAGCCTGCTCGTTGCACACTGCTTACCATATATTCTCGCTTGTGCCAAAGTTTGGCACACACTTGGCACTTATAAATTGCGTCCTTATCCTCCATTTTCCTCATACATTAAAGCACAGACTGCGATGGCAAATGCGTGCAATAAGGTCCATCTAGCCCGCTCAGTTTACTTCCTGGCACAAAGCTCGGAGCCCCCAAAAGCCGTGGCAAATATTTTGCAGAACTTCCCAAAATGGCTCGGAGGCTCCAGATTTGTCACCGGCGGGCTGCCGTCCCCCGCTGCTCCTCTTCGGAGCTGGAAGCCGTTCCACTCGGAACATTTGAGACAAGCTGGCATCGCCGCATTGGCATCTAAAGCTTTATCCCAGCGCATGCCAGCTTGGACTCGATTTTGAGGAAGCACAGATTTAGATTCTGGGCTCTGCCCAGCTCTCATTAGCAGGATATTATTAGTTAAGTAGCCAGCAAGCTCACTGACAGCAATTTAAAACAGAAGTACAACAGTTTAAAAGGAATCATTTTTCTTGCCGTCTCCCGTGCCAGCTGATTACCATAATGAAGTTTAACTCGCCGCAGATGATTGACAGTTTATGACCGTGTGTGACAACGGATCCAATGCGCGTGGCCAGCCATGACAGAAACGTCTGCCAAAGAACAAGAAACAGGCTGGACATCAAGAATAGCAAATAGCCAGCGAGAGCTGCTTGAAGTGAGAAAACCTTCGTATGATCCACTAAATATTGCAGCGGCCAGTCAACAGGCAAACAAAGAAATAATAGGCACCCCGCTGAGCCTAATGGCAACTCTGATTGCGCTTATTGTAAGGCAAGTCGTTCTAAAGGCTTGATCTAGTGGGGGGGGGGGGGGGTGCACTAGCAAGATGAATGATTTTCTGGAAAACGTTCCCTACTTGAGAGAAATGAAATGCCTGCGGCAAGAGCGAAACACCGAACGACGCTTTCCGGCGGGGCCTAACGTTGCCGTGAGCTGAGCTGGCCGGCCTGGGATTTCAAACTTTGAAACTTCCTGCTTTGGTTGGGGAAGGCAGGTACTTTTAAGGGGAGCGTGTGGTCCAATGGTTAGAGGTACAGCCTCGGCACCCTGAGGTTGTGGGTTCAAATCCCTCGCTGCTCCCTGTGACCTTGGGCAAGCCACTTAATCCCCTCATTGACCCAGGTACACTAGATAGAGTTTGAGCCCACCAGGACAGATGGGGAAATATGATAAAGTGTTTGAATGTAAAACTACTTAAGATATAAGTGGTATATAAATAAATATATATATAAAAAAGTTTTCCAAACAGATCACATTTAGGCCCTCTTTTTTAAGGTGAGCTAAGCGTTATGTAGCGTGTGCTAAAAAGCATAGCGCACCTTGGTAAAAGAAGGGGTTAATATGCCTCGGTTATTGTTCTGTTTTAAGATGGGATTAAGAACATAAGAAGTTGCCTCCACTGGGTCAGACCAGAGGTCCATCCCGCCCAGTGGTCCGCTCCCGCGGTGGCCCACCAGGTCCTTTGACCTGTGAAGTGATTTTTATATCCTACCTCTGCTTCTATCTGTACCCCTCAATCCCTTTATCCTTTAGGAACCTATCCAAACGTTCCTTGAACCCCTGTACTGTGCTCTGGCCTATCACAACCTCTGGAAGAGCGTTCCATGCGTCTACCACCCTCTGGGTAAAAAAGAACTTCCTAGCATTTGTTCTGAACCTGTCCCCTTTCAATTTCTCCGAGTGACCCCTAGTGCTTGTGGTTCCCCACCGTTTGAAGAATCTGTCCTTGTCCACTTTCTCTATGCCCTTCAGGATTTTGAAGGTTTCTATCATGTCCCCTCTAAGTCTCCTCTTCTCCAGGATTGAAGGGAGGGAGGTTGAGTACCGTATAGGTGTTCAGACAATCGACAGAAGAATTTTGGGTTTTAATGGGCTATAAGGTATAGGTGATGTGAATAAATTAAAGCAAGGAGAGAAAGCGGGGATAGATGTTTGTTTCCTCTGATGTTAAAGGGCCTGACCAGTGGTCTGTATGTATCATAAAGCCTTTTAGCAGACTAATCACAATATTCTCTGAGGCAGATATGCACCATTAAGCCTTCCCACTCACAAATCCAGCAAACCCTTGCTACTTAGAACTTTGTGCTATACATCAATCCTCAGTGAATTAAGAACATAAGGATTGCCGTACTGGGACAGAACAAAGGTCCATCAAGCCCAGTATCCTGTTTCCAACAGTGGCCAACCCAGGTCCCAAGTACCTGGCAGAAACCCAAAGAATAGCAACATTCCAGAGCTGAGATTGTGATGTCATGATGCCTCATTCCACCAATGCCTAAGAGCCAACCTCAGCAGTGACGTCACAATGGCTTGACTGTCCTATACTTGGCTCACATAAGAACTGGGACAGACCGAAGGTCCATCAAGCCCAGTATCCTGTTTCCAACAGTGGCCAACCCAGGTCCCAAGTACCTGGCAGAAACCCAAAGAGTAGCAACATTCCAGAGCTGAGATTGTGATGTCATGATGCCTCATTCCACCAATGCCTAAGAGCCAACCTCAGCAGTGATGTCACAATGGCTTGACTGTCCTATACTTGGCTCACATAAGAACTGAGACAGACCGAAGGTCCATCAAGCCCAGTATCCTGTTTCCAACAGTGGCCAACCCAGGTCCCAAGTACCTGGCAGAAACCCAAAGAGTAGCAACATTCCAGAGCTGAGATTGTGATGTCATGATGCCTCATTCCACCAATGCCTAAGAGCCAATCTCAGCAGTGATGTCACAATGGCTTGACTGTCCTATACTTGGCTCACATAAGAACTGGGACTGACTGAAGGTCCATCAAGCCCAGTATCCTGTTTCCAACAGTGGCCAAACCAGGTCCCAAGTACCTGGCAGAAACCCAAAGAGTAGCAACATTCCAGAGCTGAGATTGTGATGTCATAATGCCTCATTCCACCAATGCCTAAGAGCCAACCTCAGCAGTGACGTCACAATGGCTTGACTGTCCTATGCTTGGCTCACATAAGAGCATAAGAATTGTCGTACTGGGACAGACCGAAGGTCCATCAAGCCCAGTATCCTGTTTCCAACAGTGGCCAAACCAGGTCCCAAGTACCTAGCTAGATCCCAAGAAGTAAAACAGATGGAATTCAAAAAAGCATGGGATGAACATGTGGGTTCCCAGAAATTTTCTAAACAAATAAAAGGACATGCGACCCTGCCCACAGCCCTGCCCCATTCCACCAACAGCCCCACCCTGTTCTGACCCCATATCCTGGCCCTACACAAACCTCATCACTGTGCATGGGACGCATGGCTGGGGGCGGACCCAGGAGCATAACAGAGCGAGCTACACATGCTTTTTTATCAGATGGAAAATCTGGTAGCTCTAGTATTAAAGAAAAGACAATTTAAACATGAATGTATAATGAGTGTGACTATTGGGACGACTGGATGGATTGTTCAGGTTTTTATCTGCTATCATTTACTATGCCTGCCATAAACTTCCAAATTCCCTATGTGGTAGAAGGAAACTTCCTATGTTAATCTCACTTCCTGCTTTCCTCAGCCAGCTCACAGTACAAGAGAAGGTAATCAGATGAAGCTAAACCAGACACATGTTCACAGCTCCTCCTGGTCTGGGAAGGCCTCCAGGATCTCATTCAATGTTTACAGCTTCTTTTAGCAGTGCTGGTAAGACCCACCCTAGAAATGTGTTTGTCTGTCCGTTCTGGGCTCTGAGCTCCTCCAGTCACAGGGCAAAGGAATAGTGGGCAGAAATGATCAAGTGCAATGGAGACATACATTGATCTCTTCCCCCGTGTCATCATCCTGAGCTGCGCGGATTCTCATAAATTTCCCATCTTAGGAAGATGAGGCTGTGTGAGGTGAATTTTCCTGCCAGTCTAGCACTGCAATGTGGGAGGGGGAGATTGCAAGATGAGCATCTGTCCCAAGTGGCAGTGGCGTTCCTAGGGGGGGGGGGCGGGCCGCCCCGGGTACCAGCCCTAAGGGGGTGTTCCCGGCCTTGCCGTTCAGTCCCCCGCCACCCCCGAAGGACCGTTCGCCCCCCTGGCCTCCCCGCACCACCTATGAACAGCCGCAGCAGGATCGCGAAGTCAGCGTCAGCGATCCCTGCGCTGCTTCCTGCGCCGCGATCCCGCCCCTCCCCTGACGTCAGAGGAGGGGCGGGACCGTGGCGCAGGAAGCAGCGCAGGGATCGCTGACGCTGACTTCGCGATCCTGCTGCGGCTGTTCATAGGTGGTGCGGGGAGGCCAGGGGGGCGAACGGTCCTTCGGGGTGGGTCGGGGCATCAGGCCTTCAGGGTGGGGCGGGCGGGCAGGCAAGCAGGCTTTCAAGGGGGAGGGGGTGACAGGCAGGCAGGCAGGCATCCTTCAAGGGGGGACAGGCCTTCGGGGGGGGGGGGGGCAGACCTTCAAAAAAAAAAAAAAAAATTTTTTACATGGGGGGGGGGGGGTGCAGACCTTCAAAAAAAAAAAAAATTTTTTTTACATGGGGGGGGGTGTCAAAAAATGATGCGCCCCGGGTGCCACATACCCTAGGTACGCCACTGCCAAGTGGCATGCCTTCTGCCCCTACTTCAGTTACATATGTAAAATACTTTGGTGATGTATCAAATCTGTGACCCTTCCAGCTACTGCCTGATCCACAATCTAAGGATCAAGCCCTAAAGGAGTGCCACAGCTATTGATGTAACTATTCCTACTTCAGTTTAATGCCCCTGCTCGTCTTCCCACGTGGTTCAATCTGAGAAGCAGTGTGAACTGTAACAGTCTTCCTGAAAATCTAACGTTCAGAACTGTACCTGACGCTGTAAGTCATGGAGACAGAAGATAAGGTGTTGACTCTGCTCTTCTTCTGACCTGGGTTGGGTTCTGGGGACCAGGAAAAGGAAAGAAGAGCACCAGACGTAAAATATTTAAACGGAGCATCAGCGAGTACTTGGAAATTTGTGAGGAGTGCAGTAACCGGAGAATGGGGGATGTCGGGAGTGGAGAAAGGGGAAACTGGGCATAGGTGTGTAGGGGAAATGGAGATAGGGGATTTGAAAAGGAGCTGTATCTGGGACATTGGATAGGGAATAAATTTGGAGACGTTGGATGGGAAAGTATGTGTGAAGACTGGAAGATTAGAGGGTAGAGGGGAGGGACTTGGAGTGAATATGTATGATGCTGATGTCATCATGTGGGCGTGGTGCCAGGAGGAGTCCTATATCAGTTAGAACGCCGGGGGGCCATTTTCTTGACAGAAATTGAAGCGGGTGAATCGATGCTGTGAGTTGAGCTGCAGTGGAATATATGTTTTCTTGTCTTTTTAGTGTTTTTAAGCTCTGTTTTTGTGTTTCTTTCCAGCAAATCCCTGAAGAAGCGCACCAGCGAAACAGGGAACCCTGTTGGATTATGCTAGTGGTGATATTTAGTAGCTGCTATGCTCTGAGTTTGTCTCCTATGGAGTGATTTTCTCCTGCTTCCAAGCTCCAGGATCACGTTCTTGTGTTTGCAATTTGATTGAGAAGACAACAATTTTCAGATAAGTGTTTTTTTGAAAACTTTTTGAGACTTAGAATTAAGACTGTTGAAATTCACTGTGAAATTGTGTCCTCAGCTTTTTGGGAGTTTTTGACCGAGGATGTGTCTGCTGGCTGCAAGTGATATTTGCAACTAGCCTGTCTATATGGGTTGCTCTGATTATCCCTATTAGACACTGAGGTCTTTTCTCCCTTGAGAGTAACACTTGGACTTGTTATCCTATATTTTTGAGTTTGTGTTATGTGGATATTGACTGCAAATTATGCCAGGTGTACACCTGGGAGGGCCTCCGCATGTGCGGATCGCCGGACTTAATGGACCGAAGGTCTGATCCGGAGATGGAGCATCTTATGTTCTTATGTTCTAAAGTGATACATACAGGGATCTATGTTAAGATGAGGAGAATGGTAAAAAAGAAACTTAAAGGTGCAGCGGCAAAGGTCAAAAATATACAACAGGTGTGGATGTTATTTTAAAATTCCATCTTGGAAGCCCAGAATAGATAATCTATTTAACATGCACCAATAAAGAAATGGCTAAGACCTAGATTAATTCAGAATATGGCAGTGAAATTGATTTATGGTTTGAAGAAATATGACCATGTGACGCCCTTCTATGGCAGGTTGCAATGGCTTCCGATGGAGGCTCGTGTTTTGTTTAAGTTGGGTTGTCTTTGTTATAAAGTCGTGTATGGTATTGCTCCGATTTCTATAACTGACAGATTCCTTATAGCATCTTATAAACCTAGAAGAGGATCACATACTTTGTTTCTTTTTCCATCTGTTCAGGGTTGTGAAACCAAGATCTTTGGATCATACATTAGCATTCCAGGCTGCTTCCTACGATAAGGAATTTCGCCCTTTGTTGAGTAGCGCTTGTTCTTACAAACATTTTAGAACTCAATTGAAAAATTACCTTTTTTCAAAGTACCTGATGAATTAATTTATATGTTTCTTTTGTTAACCGCGTTCAACTTACGGTTACACAGTTTATAAGTACGATGTTATGTTATTTATATTTCATGTATTAAAATGGGAGGAAAGAAGACCAAATGGCAGCCAATGTGGTTGACAAGTAAGGTGAGGGAAGCTATTAGAACTAAAAGAGAATCCTTCAGAAAGTGGAAGAAGGATCCAACTGAAAATAATTGGAAACAACACAAGGAATGACAAGTCAAATGCAAGGTGCTAATAAGGAAGGCGAAGAGAGATCTTGAAAAGAAGATTGCCCTGGAACAACATAAGAACATAAGAATTGCCGCTGCTGGAGGATTCTTCTGTCTATTTTAGCTCCAGATGGCAGGACAATGCTGCTATGTTTAGTAGAGCATGGCTATACTTATTAGATGAACAGACAAACACAATGTTCCTATTTTTTATGTAGCAGCTTTCCAAGGCGATAAAAAGATGAGTTCAATATAATGGTCATTCTCTTGAAGAGCAAAGTTGACCCAATCGTCTGGTAAATCAGATTAAAATCTGAACAGCTTTCATATTGGTCTGAATCGTTATCTCAATGGACATTTACAGGTCAGTTGAAAAGTTTGTTTGTAACAATTCCACCCTTGGCCTTAGAGCTTCTAGTTCCCTGGTTTTGTTGTAGTTAATCTGGTGTGTTACTTCCGCTTTCATGCACAGTTTCCTCTTCACGCATTTCGCATCTTTCTATTCTGTTGCTCGAGTTGACATACCCTGGACAGCAGGGCATAGAAGCTCGTCGAAACCACATCATTTTTAGTTGTACTCCAAAAGCGAACACTTTCTTTTCCCCTGTGAACCTCAGCTCTTGCTATTAGAAGGGGAAAATGAAAACTAAAAGTGGGTTGAGCTGGTAGATTGTTTTCCTAATTGGACAGTCATTTTTAAACATGATCCACAGTAAACTTTCTACACCAACAAAACAGAGCAAAACCAATGGTTAGTGCCGTGGCTTTCTTCCCACTGGAGCTCCTTGTATTACAGAAAAATGAAGGCAGACCAAGACCATATGACATTTCCAGTCTGTCCATGCAAGCCATCTACTCTCTCCCTTTCACTCCATTATTGAGATGTCTTAGGAAAATCCACTTGTAATTTCTACTTGTAATTTCCTAGGTTAAGCAGCATAAAATATGTCTTACTACTTAGGATCGAGATAGGTACGGGGACCTGGGTTGGCTACAGGGTACTGGGTTGGATACTTGGGTTGATGGACCTTTGGTTTGTCCCAGTATGGCAATTCTTACTTTCTTATGTGAGCCAAGTATAGGACAATCGAGCCATTGTGACATCACTGCTGAGGTTGGCTCTTAGGCATTGCTGGAATGAGGCATTATGACATCACAATCTCAGCTCTGGAATGTTGCTACTCTTTGGGTTTCTGCCAGGTATTTGGGACCTGGGTTGGCCACTGTTGGAAACAGGATACTGGGCTTGATGGACCTTTTGATCTGTCCCAGTATGGCAATTCTTATGTTCTTATGTGAGCCAAGTATAGGACAATCAAGCCATTGTGACATCACTGCTAAGGTTGGCTCTTAGGCATTGGTGGAATGAGGCCTTATGACATCACAATCTCAGCTCTGGAACATTGCTACTCTTTGGGTTTCTGCCAGGTTCTTCTGACCTGAATTGGCCACTGTTGGAAACAGGATACTGGGCTTGATGGACCTTTGGTTTGTCCCAGTATAGCAATTCTTACTTTCTTATGTGAGCCAAGTATAGGACAATCGAGCCATTGTGACATCACTGATCAGGTTGGCTTTTAGGCATTGCTGGAATGATGAGGCCTTATGACATCACAATCTCAGCTCTGGAATGTTGCTACTCTTTGGGTTTCTGCCAGGTACTTGGGACCTGGGTTGGCCACTGTTGAAAAAAAGGATACCGGGCTTGATGGACCTTTTGGTCTATCCCAGTATGGTAGCTCTTATATTTATGTTCATGTGTAGACATGGTCTGGGGCAGAGTTTTGGTGGAGCTGAGTGGAGTCATAACTTACACATGGGAGTCATTTTAGAAGCCCTGTTTGGGATTCCCATTTAGAAAACCCGCATCCATATGTAAACACTGATGCCAGATACAGTGGATGTCTATTTATTTAATTTTCTATACCGTTCTTCCAAGGGAGCTCAGCATAGTTTAAATGAATTTATTCAGGCACTCAAGCATTTTCCCCTGGCTGTCCTGGTGGTCTCGCAATCTGTCTAATGTACCTGGGGCAATGGGGAGATTAAGTGACTTGCCCAGGGTCACAAGAAGCATCGAGGGATTTGAACCCACGACCCCCAGGGCGCTGAGGCCGTAGCTTTAATCACTGCACCACAAACTCTCCCGGGCGGCTTTTATTTTACCGTGGCAGAATTCTTAAGCCGCTATAAAGACATTAAATGACTGCCGGTCATCTACTGCCCAATAGAGTCATAGCTCAAATAATGTAAAGATTTCCTTGTTTAAGGTACTGTATGTATCCAGATTTTGAAGCTGATTCACAAGGACGCAATCAAGTTTTAACCCTCCCCTTTTGCAAAACCGTAGCGTGGATTTTAGTGCTGGCCACCGCGGTAACCGCTCCGACGCTCGTGGAATTCCGATGAGCGTCGAGGGTTTAGTTGCAGAAAACGTGCGTTATTTATGGCCTCTCTCATTTCCCTAACGGGAGCTTATTGAAATCAGCACACAGCTTCACAGCTGAGCCCACTTTGCTGAATCAGCCTCTTTTTTTTTTTTTTTTTTTCATTTATAATTTTTATTCATTTTCAAATTTTACATGAAGTGTACAAAATATTGAAATACAATTAATGAATACACAGTATCACTTTTATATCTAATACATAATATTCTAAACATATTTTTATCCCCTCTCCCTCCCCTCACCCTTCAAGTACTTTTCAATCATATATTACATATTGTATATCATATTATAGCATATTGTGTAAAAATTATTTTCACTACCCCCCCCCTCCATGTGTGTCACAAAGAAGATATTAAAAAGAAGAAAAGAAGAAGTGAAATCCTACTATTCATTCATTACAATATTTTGTCAATGGCCCCCATATTTTTATAAATTTAGTATATGTCCCTCTTTGTATTGCTATTGCTCTTTCCATTTTGAATATATAACATATTGTATTCCACCAAAATGTATAATTTAGGTTTCTATAATTCTTCCAATTGTTGGTTATATGCTGAATGGCAACCCCTGTCATAACTAATAAAAGCTTATTATTTTCTGGTGAAATTTGACTTTTTTTTCTCATCATCATTCCAAATAACACTGTATCGTATGATATTGCTATATGATTTTCCATCAATTTATTAATTTGTGGCCAAATTGCATTCCAAAAACTTTTAATCAGCCTCTTAAGTTAAGCCAGTCTGGCCGAAATGAAAGCTGAATCGGGCGAAGAGTTTCCCCAATCCAGGGCCGTTTTTAATCGATGAACGCTGAAGGCTAACTTGCGCACCTTCCTCTTTTTAAATGTCTAATAATAAACCGCATCTGTCCTGCTTACTCGTTTGCAGCTTCAGCTCTCGACAGCGGACTCGAGTACGGCAGAAAATGCCACCTGGCTTAAAAAATTTTAAGAAAAATCTCCTTAACTCTTCATCATTAATAACCGTGGCGCTATCAGCAACAATCTCTTCTTAGAAGAATATATTATAAGAAACAGATGTTTATGATTTTTTTTTTTCCAGGTTATTGTTTAGGCCTGGGACTTATGCTATTAAAGGTGTATTTATGACCCTGCATGGAGAATAAAAATGAAAGACTTCCTGACAAAAGCATTATTTGAAGTTAGAGCTGCGCGAACGAGCGCTTGGCAGCGCTTTTCAATGAAGAATGAGAGAGCTGCAACAATAATAATAATAAAAAAAGCTATGGCATTTTTTTTCTTGTGCTCTTCATCTATTCTGAAAGCTGATAGATGCCTTCGTCTCGGAGAACGCGAGTAACATCAGTAATAATAGTAGTCGACGTTATTTGCACTGACTTTATTTTAACAATAAAAATAATAATAATTAAAAAAAAACCTCTGGGAAAATGTTTCTTTCCCTGGTCTCCGCCTAATTGGACAATTTTATGGGAGCTAATATTTGTGGTCTGATAAGGCTTTCCAGGGAGCCAATTATATGGTTTTTTCCCCATCAATATTGCAGCATTATGGGCTTTTCCGGGGCCATTCGTATCTTATTTGCTGTAAATATTGAGTTAGGGTTTGCTCTTTGGGATTCAACATTTATGGCTTAGCGGTAGTTGTGACTCTTATTGCTGCCGGCACTGAGAGATTATTGTTGCTAGAAACACTTTTTAAGCAAAGGAAAATGCTATCCCTCAGTAATAATTATGACTTACAGTCCCAAATAAAGCATTAAGCACATCTTAATTTACATTAGAGCTACTGCAAAGACGCAATAATGCGCGTGGTGGATGGCAGGGTTTTCAGGAGCTATAAACATGAATAATCGTTTACGTGGCATCTGCGATCAGATATTAACCCTGCCAAATTAATTATCAGCATGAGATTCTCAAATTAACGTTTTGAAGTGAAGTTTGCAATTGTCAATCAAGTCCTCTAACATCGGGAAGTATTAAATGGGGGGTGGGGGGGAGGGTCTCAGAAATTTAAGCTGTGAGCTTTGCAGCAAACTTTTGTCAGGAATTTAACTGCAGGTCTCAGTAAAGAGACCCTTATTTTTTTTTTCTTTTTTTTAATGTTTAGCTCATGTATTTTCATTGGTTGCTCAAGGGAAGTTACAGTCGGACACTAGAGCAGACACGGGCAACTCCGGTCCTCGTGGGCCGGAATCCAATCGGGTATTCAGGATTTCCCCAGTGAATATGCATTGGAAGCCCTGTATGCAAATAGATCTCATGCATATTCATTGGGGAAATCCTGAAAACCCGATCGGATTCCGGCCCACGAGGACCGGAGTTGCCCATGTCCGCACTAGAGTTATTTTCTTATTCCCAGAGAGTTTACAAAGTCAAGTCTAGATTTACTAAAATGAACTACTGCATCAGTGCATATTATTTGATGAAGGATGCAAAGAGAATTATTTACCGATAGCCTACTGAGGATATCAACATGCGGCAAGACCTAGGGAGTTAGGCCCTAATGCGGTGGTCTTCACTAATTCTTAAGCTGGAACCACTTTGTGTCCAAATGATCTGAAGGAGAGCCACCAAATCTCATAGTAACATAGTAACGTGGTAGATGACGGCAAATAAAGACCTCAATGGTCCATTCAGTCTGCCCAACCTGATTCAATTTAAATTTTTTAAAATTTTTTCTTCTTAGCTATTTCTGGGCAAGAATCTAAAGCTCTACCCGGTACTGTGCTTGGGTTCCAACTGCCGAAATCTCCTTCAAAACCTACTCCAGCCCATTTACATCCTCCCAGCCATTGAAGCCCCCTCCAGCCCATCCTCCCCCAAACGGCCATATACAGACCATGCAAGTCTGCCCAGTACTGGCCTAGTTCAATATTTAATATTATTTTCTGATTCTAAATCTTCTGTGTTCATCCCACGCTTCTTTGAACTCAGTCACCGTTTTCCTCTCCACCATCTCTCTCGGGAGCGCATTCCAGGCATCCACCACCCTCTCCGTATAATAGAATTTCCTAACATTTCTCTTGAATCTACCACCCCTCAACCTCAAATTATGTCCTCTGGTTTTACCATTTTCCTTTCTCTGGAAAAGATTTTATTCTACGTTAATACCCTTCAAGTATTTCAACATCTGAATCCTATCTCCCCTATCCCTCCTTTCCTCTAAGTCAGGGGTAGGCAATTCCAGTCCTCGAGAGCCAGAGCCAGGTCAGGTTTTCAGGATATCCACAATGAATATCTATGAGATGGATTTGCATGAACTGCCTCCTTGAGATGCAAATCTATCTCATGCATATGTATTGTGGATATCATGAAAACCTGACCTGGCTCCGGCTCTCGAGGACCGGAATTGCCTACCCCTGCTCTAAGGTACACATATTCAGGGCTTCCAGTCTCTTCTCGTACGTCTCTTTCCATGCAGGGCCTTAGCACAGCTGAGCAATGACATCTAACTTCTAGGGTTGCCAGGCTAGCCCAATTCCACTCATCCCCACCCTGATATACCCCAGTCCCGCCCCCTCCTGCCCGACGCGATGTGGAGGCAGCTTTTCAAAACCCGGACAAAATGCCGAGTTTTGAAAAGCCAGCCGCGCCCCTGGACATGTCCTCGAAAAGTAGAACATGTCCGGGAAAATCCGTACTTCTGGTAACCCTAATCCCTTCTATCCCGTCTTGAAACTTTTTTCATTGAGCATATCCTCAAGGAAGTGGGTGTTTCCAATTGCACTCTGCTATTGAAAAATGCCTTGTCGTTCAAGCGTACAGCTCTTCCCCCACCCGCTTCCCAATTTCTGTCACAGAGTAAATAAAGAACAAACAAACACAATGGAATGATGATGAGAACCACACCAGAGGTCTCCAGAGACTGTTATTGGCCCCTGGGTCTTGCGTTGAAGGGCAATGCCCTAATGCTTGCTTTACACGTGAAAAATAGGCTATTGCAAAACGTTTTGAAGCCTGGCCTACATTTCTAGTATCTACCTTTGCCGGAGTTGTGATTCTGTTTCTGGTGCCGTCATGTAACTGGCATTCAGTCAGTGGCCGCTTTTAAGGCAGCAGCCGACAACGGCGCCGATTATGGAATCCCGGCCTCAGTTGATGAACACCGACTTGGCCGACCACGTCTGTCACCGCTAAAAATAGATTGGAAATTCATTGCTGGCTACTGGATAAGGCCTGGCATTGAATTTCCAGGTTCACCGACGACTGTGGGATGCAACCAGGCTGCCTCCCATCGGGCTCTGACCACTTAGAAAAAAGCTGTTAGTATGTGCTCCTACGCTAGTACCTATGAAAGATGTTCTTCCTCTCATCAACACCTCCCTGCAAACAGGCTTTGTGCCCGCAAACTGGAAGTCGGCAGTCAACAGACCAATTTTGAAAAAACTGCATGCTCAATGCTAACATGCCGGCAACATTACACCTGTCTCCAACCTACCCTTTGTCTCCAAGATGCTGGCCAAAACAGTACTAAATCAATTACACTCCTTCATTGACAAACAAAGAGCCCTATCCACTTACCAATCTGAATTCAGGAAATTCAACCGTACTGAAACCGTTCGTTCTTCTCGACATCATCGCCTCCAGAAAATAAGGTACTACTTTTCTGAATCTGACTTCACCCAGCTACTCTATGCCTTAGTCTTCTCCTGCATGGACCACTGAAATACACTATTCAACGGTCTCATGGTGATGAACGTACAACATCTACAACGTGTACAAAATGCGGCAATCGGACTACTCAAAAACCTCCTTGCCTGCAACCCTGTCTCCGAGGCTTTATCATCAGCTCAACGTTGAGCCTTCAAGGGCCTGATATTAGCAATAACATTCAAATCCTTGAACATAAGAATTGCTGCTGCTGGGTCAGACAAGTGGTCCGTCGTGCCCAGCAGTCCGCTCATGCGGCGGCCCCTAGGTCAAAGACCAGTGCCCTAACTGAGACTAGCCCTACCTGCGTACGTTCCGGTTTAGCAGGAACTTGTCTAACTTTGTCTTGAATCCCTGGAGGGTGTTTTCTCCTATAACAGATTCCGGAAGAGCGTTCCAGTTTTCTACCACTCTCTGGGTGAAGAAAAACTTCCTTACATTTGTATGGAATCTGTCCCCTTTTAACTTTAGAGAGTGCCCTCTCGTTCTCTCTACCTTGGAGAGGGTGAACAACCTGTCTTTATCTACTAAGTCTATTCCCTTCAGTACCTTGAATGTTTCAATCATGTCCCCTCTGTCTCCTTTTTTCAATGGAGAAGAGGCCCATTTTCTCTAATCTCTCACTGTACAACAACTCCTCCAGCCCCTTAACCATTTTAGTCGCTCTTCTCTGGACCCTTTCGAGTAGTACCGTGTCCTTCTTCATGTACGGCGGCCAGTGCTGGCCTGATACAGCGGCATGATAACCTTCTCTGATCTGTTCGTGATCCCCTTCTTAATTGTTCCTAGCATTCTTTTCATCCTTTTCGCCGCCACCACACATTATGCGGATGGCTTCATCGACTTGTTGATCAGTACTCCCAAGTCTTTTTCCAGGGGGGTCTCTCCAAGTACCTGTAGGCGTGTATAACGCCAGACTGCATGACAGCCAAGCTTCCTCAGTACGTGCCGAACAGGTCCCTCCGCTCCCAGGATGAAATACGCCTCAAATCGCCCCCCTGGTCGTGCCCTTCAACTGCAAACTGCCAAACGATGTTCTTACTCCCACTTAATACCGAGCCACTGGAATCAACTGCCCCCACAGATCAGATCCCTTGAAAGACTCCTCAACTTTAGGAAAGCAATTAATACATACTTCACCTAACTGCCCTGCCACGACCGATGGATCAAAAAGAAATGTATATTTGTATTAGATCATCAGTATGTGTCACGTTAGGATAAACCTTGTATTGAACTGTAACTATGGAAAATTTGACCTGTAAACTGTATGTTTTATGTATATTGATATTAGATTCCTAGTACGTATCAAGTTAGAATAAAAACTTACATTCTAACTATGTTCTTATGGTAAACTAGCTGATGCCCCGGCGTTGCACGGGTATTTAATTATAGCAATAACACTGTAAATGGATTCAAATAAAGATACTTTATAGTGGTGAATGAAATTATTTTTTTACAGCTTAATAAAAAGTACAATATTCAAATTATAAAGTGAAATATTTGACAAAATGAATACAATACAACTAACACAAAACTTGATTATAAACAACATTTTTAGTTTCAACTCCAGGAGCAAGAACATATAAATTCTTGGGTGAACCCACCCTTGAGCATAGAGTTGTGGGCCGCGAGACCCCCAGAACATATCACCCCAGGTAGTGAGGGATCTGCATAGCAAGTTTTGTCCAAATTGGTCATAGTGAGAATGGCAGCTTTTTACATTTTTTCCATTGACATGAATGGGTGAAATCAGATTTTATGTTTGTAGCTCCGCCCACGTGTGTAGGAGGGCCGCGAGACCCCCAGAACATATCATCCCAGGTAGTGAGGGATATGCATACCAAGTTTCGTTCAAATCGGTCAAGCCGTTTTTGAATTACTGTGAGAATGGCAGCGTTTTACATTTTTCCATTGACATGAATGGGTGAAATCTGATTTTCTGTTGTAGCTCCGCCCACGTGTGCAGGTGGGCCGCGAGACCCCCAGAACATATCACCCCAGGTAGTGAGGGATCTGCATACCAATTTTTGTTCAAATCGGTCAAGCCGTTTTTGAATTACTGTGAGAATGGCAGCTTTTTACATTTTTTCCATTGACATGAATGGGTGAAATCTGATTTTATGTTTGTAGCTCCGCCCACGTGTGCAGGTGGGCCGCGAGACCCCCAGAACATATCATCCCAGGTAGTGAGGGATCTGCATACCAAGTTTCGTTCAAATTGGTCAAGCCGTTTTTGCGTGATCGCGGCACATACACACACACATACATACACACATACATACCTCCGATTTTATATATATATAGATTGTAACCTATTAATTGTATATTAGGTACGTTCTGAGCTCTTTGGGGAAAATGGGAAAGAAATTGAATTATATAAATAAATTAGTGTGTGGTCATTAATAGAGTAAACGGGAAATGTGGCCTTCAAGTTTCAAGTTTATTATAAAATTTGATTAATCGCTCATTCCAAATTCTAAGCGATGAACAAATCGATAAAATTACAAAGTTAGGGGAGACAAACATAACTAACAAAAAAGACTAAATCTACGAAACATAATAAAAACCAACTTTGCAAACATAATAAAACACAAGGAAAGAATAGGAAAGAAATACAATCTGATTAATAAAAAGAAAGACAATTAAGGTCAAAAACAATAAGAAGGGGAAGGACAAAAACTCTCAAAAGATATAAAGATAACATGAAATTCCTGAGCAATTAATTTTGTCATTAAATGCATCTTTAAAAAGAAAGCTTTTGAGTTTGCTCTTAAATTTTTCCAATTTTTTTTCCTCTCTTAAGTAAATTGGAAGAGAATTCCATGTTTGAGGAGCTGTAATGGAAAAGATGAATTGCCGTTGTGTGTTAATAATTTTAAGGGAGGGAATGATTAATAAATGTTGATCATTTGACCTCAGTAATAGAGAATGACACGGTGACAAAATTCATCACCGTTCCTGTCCCCGCAGATAACTGCAGGAAATAATCCCATGTCATTCTCTAGTGTCTGTTTCAACCTCAGCCCTTCTACACCAGCATTCTTCAAAGCAAAGCTTGCGGGTCAGTGGTTGTGGCCATTCATACTCTGATTCTTCCCTCTCTCCTTAAAGAATGACATCAAGATGGTTTCCCACGGTTATCCGCGGGGACGGGGACGGTGATGAATTTTGTCACCATGTCATTCTCTACTCAGTAATCTAGATGAAGTATAAGGAATCCGTGCTTTGTAAATAAAAGCTAGGGTTTTAGATATCAGAGATTTAAAGGTGAGCAAACTTAATTTGTACATTATGCGATGTGCGACAGGAAGCCAGTGTACTTTTTTAAGTAAAGGAGTCACATGATCAAATTTCTTGGCTTTCATAATAAGTTTAATCATAGCATTCTGGATGATCTGATTTCCCTTTGAGCTATTCCCTTAAATAGGGCATTACAGTAGTCGATTTTTGAGATAACCAAAGAATGAATTAATATATTCAGAGATTTTGGACATAAGAATTTTGATACCGAACGAATTTGGCGGAGTCTGTAAAAAGTTGATTTAACAACATGACTAATATGGTCATAGTAGGTTACCACACAGGAAAACCCCAGGCTACTGGAAGCACTGGTTTAACAAAAGGGCCTCTAAAAAAGTGCGGTGGCTAATCTAAATCCCTAGTACCTGGCCAAAACCCAAAGAGTAGCAACATTCCATGCTACTGATCCAGGGCATTCAGTAGCTTCCCCCATATCTCTCTCACTAACACACCACGGACTTTTTCTCCAGGAAATTGTCCAAACCCTTCTTAAAACCAGCTACGCTATCCACTCTTACCACAACCTCTGGCAATGCGTTCCAGAGCTTAACTGTTCTCTGAGTGAAAAAATATTTCCTCCTATTGATTTAAAAAATTTTTTGATGGAGTGAAAAATAGATACACTTGTACCCGTTCTACTCTACTCAGGATTTTGTAACTTCAATCAAAAGCCGTCAAAACAGCAGTCAGGGAGGCTAAATTCCTCATGGAGGAGTCTCTAGCAAAGAACATCCAGAAGGGAGATAAATCCTTCTTCAGGTATATCAGTGATAGAAGAAAAAACTCAGGCGGGATTGTACGTCTTAGGAAACCAGACGGAGACTATGTGGAAAAGGATTCAGAAAAAGCCCAACTATTAAATGAATACTTCTGCTCAGTCTTCACCCGAGAAGAGCCAGGGCTCGGCCCTCAGCTACAGACAAGGGTTGGCTCAGTTGAACCGTTTAGTAACTTTGAGTTTACGCCCAGCAGTGTCTACGGTGATCTGTCAAAGCTCAAGGTTAACAAAGCAATGGGGCCGGACAACCTGCACCCCAGGGTGCTTAGGGAGCTGAGTGATGTATTAGCGGAGCCACTGTCCGCGCTCTTCAACCTCTCCCTTAGTACAGGCAGCGTCCCGTTGGACTGGAGGACGGCTAACGTCATTCCACTCCACAAGAAAGGCTCAAAGATGGAGACAGCAAACTACAGACTAGTGAGTCTAACATCGATAGTGAGCAAACTAATGGAAACTCTAATCAAACGCCAATTAGATAAGATCCTGGATGAGGAGAATCTACGGGATCCCCGACAACATGGATTTACTAAGAGGAGATCCTGCCAATCCAACCTGATCAGCTTCTTTGACTGGGTAACGGGGAAGCTGGATATTGGGGAGTCCCTGGACATCGTGTACCTGGACTTTAGCAAAGCATTCGAAAGCGTACCACACCGCAGGTTACTGAGCAAGATGAGTTCTATAGGATTAGGTAACACATTGACGAAATGGGTTGGGAGCTGGCTTGGAGGTAGGCTCCAAAGGGTGGTGGTGAATGGCACCCCCTCCGAAATGACGGAGGTGATTAGTGGAGTACCACAGGGCTCAGTCTTGGGCCCAATCCTATTCAACATCTTTATAAGAGACTTGGCAGAAGGGCTTCGAGGTAAAATAACATTATTCGCCGATGACGCCAAACTGAGTAATGTAGTGGGCAAATGCACAACAGACGAAGATTCAGTGCCCGACAACATGATGCATGACCTACTCCTACTGGAGCGATGGTCTAGGACATGGCAACTCAACTTCAATGCCAAAAAATGCAAAGTTATGCACCTGGGCAGCCAGAATCCATGCAAGTCTTATACCCTTAATGGCGAGATCCTAGCAAAAACGGTAGCAGAACGAGACTTGGGGGTAATCGTCAGTGAGGACATGAAGTCTGCCAATCAAGTGGAGCAGGCTTTGTCCAAGGCAAGACAAATCATGGGCTGCATACGAAGGGGTTTCGTCAGTCGTAAGGCGGAAGTCATTATGCCATTGTATAGATCCATGGTGAGGCCCCACCTGGAATACTGTGTGCAATTCTGGAGGCCGCATTATCGCAAGGATGTGCTGAGACTGGAGTCGGTGCAAAGAATGGCCACCCGGATGGTCTCGGGACTCAAGGATCTACCATACGAAAAACGGCTTGACAAATTACAGCTATACTCGCTCGAGGAGCGCAGAGAGAGGGGGGACATGATCGAGACGTTCAAGTATCTTACGGGCCGCATCGAGGCGGAGGAAGATATCTTCTTTTTCAAGGGTCCCACGACAACAAGAGGGCATCCGTTGAAAATCAGGGGCGGGAAACTACGAGGTGACACCAGGAAATTCTTTTTCACTGAAAGAGTGGTTGATCGCTGGATTAGTCTTCCACTACAGGTGATTGAGGCCAGCAGCGTGCCTGATTTTAAGGCCAAATGGGATCGGCACATGGGATCTATTCACAGGGCAAAGGTAGGGGAGGGACATTAAGGTGGGCAGACTGGATGGGCCGTGGGCCCTTATCTGCTGTCTATTTCTATGTTTCTATGTTTCTATCTCCCCTCGGCCATCTCTTTTCCAAGCTGAAGATCCCTAACCTCTCTAGTCTTTCATCATACGAGCTATCTTCTTGAAGTGGCAGAAAGTTTGGCTGCATTATCATGGGGTAAAGACCTAGAACAATTACTTTCACCCACTACTTATGAGGAATTTAGGAAACGTCTAAAAACACACCGGTTCCTAAAGCATCTAGACAATTGATCCACTCATCTCTCTCCCCCCAATAGCGATTAACTTGTCCTATTGATCGCTTTTTTCTCAACAATGAATTTCCTGTCCTATTATTTCTCTTTCTTCTACCCCTCTTGAAGTCAATCAATTTGCACCTTTGCTTAATCTTTTGTAAACCGCATAGAATTTCACGGTACTGCGGTATATAAGCTGTTATTATTATTATTATTATTATCGGTATACCTGGTTTGGACTCAGCTGTCACAGTCGGCCACACCTCTATCCACCCGTGTCATGCCGAGATCCTGCTGGGGTTTTTACAACAGTTGCTGCTTTTTGGAAACAGTAACATGGGTCTGCACTGTCTTCTATCACCCCAGCTTAGTAAAAGGACCCCTGATTTACTTGTCCACAATCACAAGAAGCAGCAATGGAATTTGAACTCTGGCTTCTCAGTTCTCGGCGCACTGTTCCAAACCATTAGGCTATTTCTTCAAGAAAATATAGGGACAAATATTAAAAAAAAAAAAAAAAAAAAAAAAGTTGCGCTCTTAAATTTATACTCCTAAGTAATGTCCTATTTTCAGCTAAACCTATTTTCATTTTAAACCTCATCTTAATGTAGGAGCTGCCATTCATTTGTCTAGATTTATGAGCTTATTTTAATATTATTATTATTTGTTTATTGATATTTTTATGAATATATATGGCAACAAACCAATTGAAAAAGAAAGAAACAAAGTCAATAAGAAAAATCTTGAGGAAATTACATTCTTCAATCTTAAGTCTACGTCAAGAGAAAGCATTCATATTAACTCATGGCAGCCTTATTGGACAGACTAGATCAGTGGTCTCAAACACGTGGCCCGGGGGCCACATGCGGCCCACCAAGTTCTATTTTGAGGCCCTCGGTATGTTTATCATAATCACAAAAATAAAATAAAGCAGGTTCTTGATCATATGTCTCTTTAGCTATAAATTACAATATTATTATTAAGACTTAGCCAAAAGGAAAGATTTATAAACTATAAAGAGTTTTATGTCATGAAAAATTGTCATTTCTTTAATAAGACATTAACTATTTTTTCTGAGGCCCTCCAAATACCTAGAAACCCAAAATGTGGCCCTGCAAAGGGTTTGAGTTTGAGACCACTGGACTAGATGAACCATGCAGGTCTTTATCTCCCATCAAGCTTATAAATAAAAAAAAACCCATAAATGTCCAAAAAGCATCCTAAATTGGCACTTGGACGTTCAAGTGCCGATAATCGAAACCATCTCGCGAGGTCTTCAACCTCTGTGTGTCCAGAACACAAGATGGGCATGGTGGAGGTGTGGTATGGGTGGGCTTTGGGCAATCTCAAGGGCAGTGGTAATCAAACGTTGTGCAAGACATCCTGGACGGAATTTTTACGTTTGGAATTAGACGAGCCTAAGGGCTCCTTTTACTAAGGTGTGCTAGCGTTTTTAGCGTGCGCTAAAGATTAGCGTACGCTAACCATGCGCTAAATGAAAAATACTAACGCAAGCTCTATGGAGGCATTAGCGTTTAGCTCCTTAGTAAAAGGAGCCCTAAGTGCCAGAAAGGTGCCGAAACTAAGTAGATGACCACTGAATGCATCACGGTAAGACACTCCCCAGGGAGCCATTAACAAAATATTGTAATGATTAGATGAAATTTTTCCCTTAAATTTACAGGTTCAATTATGAGGGGGGAGGGGATAATTTTATTATTTTACATTTTACAATGTATGTGATTATATTATAGGAAGGGGTGGGAAGGATGGGTGATAATAGCATATTATTTGTTATCTTGATGGTTATTAAGTGATATATTTATGATTAATTTGTCTTAACATATTGATACACTTATTGTATGTTTGAAAATGAATAAAAAATTTTAAAAAAAGACACTTCCCCGGTACTCACTGACCCCCTTCCACCACACAAAACTGAGAACAAAAAGGTACATACCTGTCTCTAAAATAGTAGCATCTGATATGGGGTTGCCTAGTAGAGTTGCACACAAGTGTCTTAAGTAGCCTGATGGGTAGGCTAATGAAAACCAAAAAAAACTCTGTGGAGTGACGATGTTCCTAAATGGACTTTATGTGAAAGTGTCAAAGTTCCAAAGGTAAAAATAAATCATCCACATAAGAGCCTTAAAGGACCTAGTCCGCTAGGGATACAGGACCCAACACGGTCCGCGTTTCGACAAAAAGTCTTCTTCAGGGGTCCCTGGGGGTCCTATAAAGGTGAGTATGTGGGAAACAATTGTGTGGTGAACCGGAAGTGAGATACTGCTTGTGTTGGCAACATTCTAGAGCTCAGATTGTGATGTCATAATGCCTCATTCCACCAATGCCTAAACTCCGTCCTCATCTGCACCAGCCTCAAACACTTTAAAATCCTAAGTAGCAACATTCTAGAGCTCAGATTGTGATGTCATAATGCCTCATTCCACCAATGCCAAAGCTCCGTCCTCATCTGCACAAGCCTCGAACCCTTTAAAATCATAAGTAGCAACATTCTAGAGCTGAGATTGTGATGTCATAATGCCTCATTCCACCAATGCCTAAACTCCGTCTTCATCTGCACCAGCCTCAAACACTTTAAAATCCTAAGTAGCAACATTCTAGAGCTCAGATTGTGATATCATAATGCCTCATTCCACCAATGCCTAAGCTCCGTCCTCATCTGCACAAGCCTCGAACCCTTTAAAATCATAAGTAGCAACATTCTAGAGCTCAGATTGTGATGTCATAATGCCTCATTCCACCAATGCCAAAGCTCCGTCCTCATCTGCACAAGCCTCGAACCCTTTAAAATCATAAGTAGCAACATTCTAGAGCTGAGATTGTGATGTCATAATGCCTCATTCCACCAATGCCTAAACTCCGTCTTCATCTGCACCAGCCTCAAACACTTTAAAATCCTAAGTAGCAACATTCTAGAGCTCAGATTGTGATATCATAATGCCTCATTCCACCAATGCCTAAGCTCCGTCCTCATCTGCACAAGCCTCGAACCCTTTAAAATCATAAGTAGCAACATTCTAGAGCTCAGATTGTGATGTCATAATGCCTCATTCCACCAATGCCTAAGCTCCGTCCTCATCTGCACCAGCCTCAAACACTTTAAAATCCTAAGTAGCAAAAAGCAAAAGGAATTGACCCCAAAATATCCACAAAGAAGAAAATTCATAGAAAACCCAAAAAACTCTGTGGAGTGACGATGTTCCTAAATGGACTTTATTTAAAAGTGTCAAAGTTCCAAAGGTCCACTGAAATCATCCCCATAAGAGCCTTAAAGGACCTAGTCTGCTAGGGATACAGGACCCAACACAGTCCGTGTTTCGACAAAAAGTCTTCTTCAGGGGTCCCTGGGGGTCCTATAAAGGTGAGTACGTGGGAAACGATTGTGTTCATTTAGGAACATCATCACTTCACAGAGTTTTTTGGGTTTTCTCTGTATTTTCTTCTTTGTCGATATTTCGGGGTCAATTCCTTTTGTTTTTGGGTGGGCTAATGAACCATAGAGAGGTTCATTAGCCCACCCATAGGAGGACTCAGGCCCATAAGCTGCTCTAACCACTACTTTCATAGTAGAATGTAAGATCCCACCTCAAACCCACTATACTGCGCAACAATTTTTTTTTTTAAAGAATCATTTTTATTTTTCATAATAAATATACAAAGTATATAGATAATTTTTATTTAAAAATTTATATACCGCATACAACTATACGGTTTCCATATCACATGCATAAAATCTTATTTCCCTACGATTATCACATAACATAGACATGTCTAAATAACATCATTAATCGTCCCTGTTATAAACAGGGATAGAGCGCAAATTCGATCAATTCAGAAATACAAGCAAGCTTTAAATCATACATTGCTGTCAAAAGAATTCTAAAAGGCAATTATCAACTGAAATATACCTTAGCATAAGAAGGCATAATTCTTATAAATATACAAAAGATAACTCAAACATGAAACAGCCTAGTTGTACATTTCACAGTTCATAAGCAGGGAGATAGTATTGATTATAAGCCAATACAACCAGTGTCTCATGTCAAACAAATCCAGCAGGGCCAGTACATATAATTTCAGCTGAAAGTATACATGGAAGAGAGTTCCCAATGAGCATCACAAATGGCTTAATTAAATGATAAGAAGTGACTCAATATATATGTCATATATGTCATTTATGTCAACAGTCTAAATCACAATAAAGTTGAACAGGTCTCCATACTCTGAGGAATGAGCTAATAGAATGATGTTTTTCAAATTTGTTGGTTATGCATACCTTAGATAAGTCCTTCCAACAGTACAAGATATTTTTAATAGCCCCAAATAATAGGATGTTAAGTAAATGGGCATTGGACTTGGACATAGAGTACGTGAGACCATGTTGTCCAAGAATAATAATTTTAAGATGTAAGGATTCATTAATATTTAGAATGGTGGATATGGTGTTCCAGACTTTATTCCAGTAAATTTTAAGATGTGAGCATTGATATAACATGTGTGGCAGTGCACCTTCCAATTTTCTACAGAATCAGCATAGATTGGAGCCTTCTTTGGAAAATTTAGCGAGTTTATTGCGGAGTCCAGTTGGATCGATGTAGTAGAAAGTATATTGATTGAAGGACTGGAGCCGATTTTATAGACTTGAATACTCTGGTCCACACTTTCTGCCAAAGCTCATCATCAGTGGAAATGTCTAAATCCAGATGCCATGCACTCATTATTAGTGATATAGACACAGGTGAGGTTTGTCTCAATAAAGCGTACCATGTAGAGACAACACCTTTAAGTGGAGCTATAGTGTTAATATTTTGAAGGAGATCAGGTATGGATTTCAATTTTAGAAGTTCTGGAATTGAAGCACAAACACAAAGTTTTAATTGAAGCCAATTAATATATTGATTGGCTGGTAGATTAAATTTATCACGTACTTCTTCAAAAGTCAACCATTACACAGAAGATCTTGCAGTGTCCCGATATCAAACTTTTACCAAATAGGCCAATTCAAAGCAATGTTATTGATTTTAAAAGTGTTATTGTTACATAGTGAAATCAATGTAGTGTCCTTCCATTTGGTTTTCATAATGCAAGAGTACCTTATACGTTGAACGGAAAATACAATTATATTTTTTCAGACAGGAGGATATTGACAGGGTGAGGGCAAGATTGTTGGTACCATATAAGATTTTTTCCAAAGACAGCCAAGAAAGGGGGGGGGGGGGGGCAATGGTTAGATGTAGTTTTATTAAGAAGCCATAATAAGCCCTGACGCAGTATGAAGGCTTGATATTTTAAAAAGTCTGGAAAGTTGACTCCACCATTCGACTTATCATTTTTGAGTTTGTGTAATGCTATCCATGGTTGGCAATTTTTCGTTGGGTTGAATCATCATTTTAAACGTGGCCAGGTGTCCCCACCAGGTCATTTTTAATGGGGACCATTTATGGATTAAGTCCTTTATTATGGATAGCATGTAATCCTCGTTTAGTTTTTTCATATCCTCCAAAGTTGGTCCTATGAAAAAACCTAAATACTTCAATTTGTTTGCATTCCAAACAAAACCAAAGGAATTGATATTTTGTTTATCGTCATTGTTTATTTTCTGGGGCAAGAAGCTGTATGAGGTTTACTTTATAGAATTTGACCTCCTGTGTAGGAGAGTAGCCTCAGTTTTCTCCTATCACGCATAGTTTTTGAGCAAATCGCAAATATTTATAGCATGACAAGTCATAATGTCACACATTGCGCCGATTTAAGAGTTCCTATAAATATTATTTTCTAGAATTGTTTTGTTGTTGAAATGCTTTTATAAATGAGATTAGGAGCATCTCTAATTAATGTCCAACAATAGACAGCCAGCATTGATGAATTCCATCTGCCCTGATATCGTTTCTCCGTTGTAGCAATATCTTGGTGAAACCTTTCCCCGTGCTCATCACTAACACTACCACGATTATCGGGGGGGGGGGGGGAAATCTAATTTGAGGCAAACTGTTTTAACATTTTAGAGATTGTTATAACATTTATTCCAAGCATGAAAAATATAGCGAATTATAATGTTCTTTTGCCAAAAATGAGAGGGCTATACTGAAAAATTAAGGTCAGTTTTGAATTCAGCGACCCCCAAATCACTATAGAACACCCACTACAATTCATGCCCCAAAACCTCTGTTGCACAGTGATATTACTATAACTAATGCAGGGTGAACATAAGAACATAAGCAATGCCTCCGCTGGGTCAGACCTGGAGTCCATCGTGCCCAGCAGTCCGCTCACACGGCGGCTCAACAGGTCCAGGACCTGTGCAGTAATCCTCTATCTATACCCCTCTATCCCCTTTTCCAACAGGAAATTGTCCAATCCTTTCTTGAACCCAAGTACCGTACTCTGCCCTATTACGCTCTCTGGAAGCGCATTCCAGGTATCCACCACTCGTTGGGTAAAGAAGAACTTCCTAGCATTCGTTTTGAATCTGTCCCCTTTCAACTTTTCCGAATGCCCTCTTGTTATTTTATTATTCGAAAGTTTGAAGAATCTGTCCCTCTCTACTCTCTCTATGCCCTTCATGATCTTGTAAGTCTCTATCATATCCCCTCTAAGTCTCCTCTTCTCCAGGGAAAAGAGACCCAGTTTCTCCAATCTCTCAGCGTATGAAAGGTTTTCCATCCCTTTAATCAGTCGTGGAATCAAATAGGAACTTAGTGAGTCCTAAATTTTTTTATTTTAAGGAGGAAAAAGACCTCAGCATAAACGAAGGACCGCCAAGATTGCTTATAGCGGGCCCCCGAAAAACCTTCTTATCATCGGGTAAAAAACCTGTGCTTTTATATATATATATACAATTATTGTTGACACATATGTTTAGAGGTTTTTTTGCGATGATAAGGTTTTTGGGGAGGCCACTATAAGCATTGAATTGGCGGTCCTTCGTTTTGCTGAGGTCTTTTTCCTTCTTAAAAAATTTAGGACCCACTAAGTTTCTATTTGATTCTACCCTGCATTGGTTATAGTAATATAATTTTGTGGATCTTGCCTCCCTTTTTGACGTGAGCACAGTGATATTAGTCCAGAAGACAAACAGGAGAAACGACTTTCACACTAGAAGGGGGGGCACAAAAACAAACAACGAAGGAGACCAGATGGTGCTCAATCCTCTTTATTAAAAAGACTCGACACGATCGTGTTTCGGCCCAAGAGGGCCTTGCCTCAGGAGTCTTGGTGTCGAATAATGAAACCAGTGGCGTATCATCCAAAATACCAATGTATCCTCAATAGAAACACTGAAAAAACCAAAAGGAAAGCTGACAACGATTGCCATGATTTTTGTACGGCGTTCCTGGCAATCGTTGTCAGCTTTCCTTTTGGTTTTTTTCAGTGTTTCTATTGAGGATACATTGGCATTTTGGATTGATACGCCACTGGTTTTGTTATTCGACACCAAGACTCCTGAGGCAGGCCCTCTTGGGCCGAAACACGATCGTGTCGAGTCTTTTTAATAAAGAGGATTGAGCACCGTCGTTTGATTTTGAGCACAGTGATATTAACCACAAAACTATCTTAAGGTAGGAACACGAATCCTTTGAATGTCAGGCCCTTAGGTTTTAGTATTGTTAAGGAAGAATACCAGTGTGAAAGTGGTAAATATTGCCTACACTTGCTATTGAGCTCTTTTAAAGGAACAGAATACCCATGTAAGAAACATAGAAACATAGAAATAGACGGCAGATAAGGGCCCACGGCCCATCTAGTCTGCCCACCTTAATGTCCCTCCCCTACCTTTGCCCTGTGAATAGATCCCATGTGCCGATCCCATTTGGCCTTAAAATCAGGCACGCTGCTGGCCTCAATCACCTGTAGTGGAAGACTATTCCAGCGATCAACCACTCTTTCAGTGAAAAAGAACTTCCTGGTGTCACCTCGTAGTTTCCCACCCCTGATTTTCAACGGATGCCCTCTTGTTGTCGTGGGACCCTTGAAAAAGAAGATATCTTCCTCCGCCTCGATGCGGCCCGTAAGATACTTGAACGTCTCGATCATGTCTCCCCTCTCTCTGCGCTCCTCGAGCGAGTATAGCTGTAATTTGTCAAGCCGTTTTTCGTATGGTTGATCCTTGAGTCCCGAGACCATCCGGGTGGCCATTCTTTGCACCGACTCCAGTCTCAGCACATCCTTGCGATAATGCGATAATTGCACACAGTATTCCAGGTGGGGCCTCACCATGGATCTATACAATGGCATAATGACTTCCGCCTTACGACTGACGAAACCCCTTCGTATGCAGCCCATGATTTGTCTTGCCTTGGACGAAGCCTGCTCCACTTGATTGGCAGACTTCATGTCCTCACTGACGATTACCCCCAAGTCTCGTTCTGCTACCGTTTTTGCTAGGATCTCGCCATTAAGGGTATAAGACTTGCATGGATTCTGGCTGCCCAGGTGCATAACTTTGCATTTTTTGGCATTGAAGTTGAGTTGCCATGTCCTAGACCATCGCTCCAGTAGGAGTAGGTCGTGCATCATGTTGTCGGGCATTGAATCTTCGTCTGTTGTGCATTTGCCCACTACATTACTTAGTTTGGCGTCATCGGCGAATAATGTTATTTTACCTCGAAGCCCTTCTGCCAAGTCTCTTATAAAGATGTTGAATAGGATTGGGCCCAAGACTGAGCCCTGTGGTACTCCACTAATCACCTCCGTCATTTCGGAGGGGGTGCCGTTCACCACCACCCTTTGGAGCCTACCTCCAAGCCAGCTCCCAACCCATTTGGTCAATGTGTTACCTAATCCTATAGAACTCATCTTGGTCAGTAACCTGCGGTGTGGTACGCTATCGAATGCTTTGCTAAAGTCCAGGTACACGATGTCCAGGGACTCCCCAATATCCAGCTTCCCTGTCACCCAATCAAAGAAGCTGATCAGGTTGGATTGGCAGGATCTCCCCTTAGTAAATCCATGTTGTCGGGGATCCCGTAGATTCTCCTCATCCAGGATCTTATCTAATTGGTGTTTGATTAGAGTTTCCATTAGTTTGCTCACTATTGATGTTAGCTGTGATGATTGAAAACTAAGTGCGTACTTCCCTCTCGTCTTGGGAACAGCAATTCAGAACCACAGGTAAAACCCTGCATACTGTGGAATCAGTGTATAGGGCAAGCAGCAGCGGAATAATAAGGGGGGGGCATGAGGTGTTGCGCCCCCAGGTGCCATCTTACTCTGGGTGTTGGCCTCCCTCCTCTCTGCCCTCGTTTCCCACTCTTCCCCCTGCCACGCATGCGGCCCTTCTCCCATACCTTTTTAACATCGGCGTGAGCAGCCACCAATGTATGCCCACGTCGGCTTTGGCGTTCTTTCCTCCGTCACTTCCGGGGACCTGCGTCTAGCAAGTGACGTTAGAGAGAGCGCCAAAACTGACACGGGCAGCCAGTGGGCGGCTGCTCGCGCAGAAGAAAAAAAAAGAAAGGGATGAGGAAGGGGCACGTGGCAGGGGGAGCGGGGAAGAGGGCGGGGGAGGGGTTATCACCGCCCCGGGCACTTCTCACTCTCGCTATACCGTTGGCAAGCGGTAATCGTAAAACAAAACACACACACACAAAACATGTCTGTGGTTTAGAGAGCATTTTATATGGTGAAAAGACTTTGCTTATTGCGCTCATAAAACGTAAAGCCATTTACCGAAAGTCGTTTGAGGATCTGATCTCAACTGCGATTTGCTCTGATCCAGTCCGTGTATAAGAACTGCTTTAGACCAGCGTCTCGCAATCTTTTTCGAGCCGGGGCACACTAAACCTAGTGTCCCCGGCTCGAGACACCCGGAAGTGCGCCGGCGTCGGCGTTAGGACGTCACCCGCACGTGCGACGGTCGGCGCAAATACGAAGGCCCTTCAAACGGGCCTTGCGCCGAGAGAAGGCCCCGCGCTGGGGAGAAGGGCCGGCGGAGAGAAGAGGCACCGGCGTCGGAAGATGGCTTACAGGACGCACCTCTCTTCGCGAGAGGCACGTCCCGTAGACGGTCTGCCGGCGCCGGCATCTCTCCTCTTCCCCGGTGTGCCGTGGCACACCTGAAATCTCAGGAGGCACACAGTCTGCGATCCACTGCTTTGGCCTTGAATCGATGATAACCCGTTCTTTCCCATTCACATTTTGGATTCCGCTGACATTAGAGCATTTCAAAATAGTTGCAAGGCTGTGCTTTAAAGGCTAAATTTGCATGCATTCACCGCCGAGAGTGGGGGTGTGACATAATTTGCCATGTTTCAAAGGGAAGGGTAATTTGTAAACGACATTTTCATATTAAAATGAAAAGAGGATGATGTATAAATCTTGAGAATGATTTTGGAGGAGAATCTAAATAGTCTGGTGAACGACAAATGGCAAGCAATGTATCTTTCGTACCGGCTCTGGCAGTGATTTACTGTGCTATCTGAGATGCTAAATATACATCATAAATCCTTACCGTGGAAGCTTTATTATATTCATCCATCTACTTTCTATGAGACAATATTTTCTGCTTTCATAAACCTTATTGTGTGAGAAAAGCTCTCATTATAGCAACTAAGAACCAGACATGAGTAATGTGGTATAATTACATATATGCATATGGCTATATACACAAACTTTATAAGAAAAAGGCTGTAGAGTGGATATTTGAAGCCCTGTGTATTTATGGTTCCATCTATACTCTCTTCCTTTGGTCTTTGTTGATAACTCTCAAAACTATACCAGACTTTGCATGAAGAGCTGCGTAGAACTTTTCAGAGCCTTTAAAAGTGTCCCACAAACATCAGAGTGTTGGGCCATTTTGGTCTTAAGCAGTCAATATCTGATAATTAATTAAAATTGTTAAGAATTTTGATCAAGTTGGCCTTTAAAATCATACTGCAACACTGGAAAGATACTTCTAGAGTGGAATACATAACTTGGTGGAACTCTGTGGGCCGGATTCTATATAGGACACCCGGTAGAGAATGATACAGTGACAAAATTCATCACCGTTCCCGTCCCCGCGGATAACCGCGGGAAATAATCCCATGTCATTTTCTAGTGTCTATTTCAACCTCAGTCCTTCTACACCAGCTTTCTTCAAAGCAAAGCTTGCGGGTCAGTGGTTGTGGCCATTCATACTCTGATTCTTATGTGAGCCAAGGATAATGAAGCCATTGTGACATCACTGATGCGATTGGCTCTTGGGCACTGGTGGAATGAGGCATTATGACATCACAATATCTGCTCTGGATACCAGAGACTGTCATTCTGTAGTGTCTGTTTCAACCTCGGTCCTTCTACACCAGCATTCTTCAAAGCAAAGCTTGCGGGTCAATGGTTGTGGCCATTCATACTCTGATTCTAATGGGAGCCAAGGATAATGAAGCCATTGTGACATCACTGATGTGATTGGCTCTTAGGCACTGGTGGAATGAAGCATTGTGACATCACAATATCTGCTCTGGATACCAGAGACTGTCATTCTGTAGTGTCTATTTCAACCTCGGTCCTTCTACACCAGCATTTTTCAAAGCAAAGCTTGTGGGTCAGTGGTTGTGGCCATTCATACTCTTATTCTTCCCCCTCTCCTTAAAGAATGACATGAAGATGGTTTCCTGCGGTTATCCGTGGGGATGGGAACGGTAATGAATTTTGTCACCGTGTCATTCTCTAACGCCCGGTCTCAGAAGAAGACGGGTGTCCTATACAGAATCGCGCCTACTGTGAACCCGATTCTCGAACCAACGTCCGTGTTACAGATGCCAATTAGATAATCCGGTTCACTGTAGGCGCGGCCGCTGAACTTATCGCCGCATCTACTTACAATGAAGGCCAGCATTTTGCTGGCCTACATATAAGCATATCTCGCTGGACTAGGGAGACGTGTTCGCCACCTAAGTTCGCCTAAGGCGACGTCCGAGGCAAACCACGCCCACGGCAAGCTTAGGCGAGCATGCGGGCCTCCCTAGGGATGCCTCGAATGTAGGCAGCCTGCCTCGGGAGCTTTTTTCAAAAAACATGCGTCCCGATTGGCTGGTTAGACAGCAGTAGGATGCCTACCGCTACCTGCAATTGGGGCGCTGTTTATAGAATCAGGACCAGATCTGTGTATAACTGCCAAGTACCAGCGTGTTGATGCAGAGAGATTTAATGCTCTAAAAACATTTACTAAAATATGGGAGCCATTGGAGTCTTATAGCCATACACCTATTAAACCATAGAGATTTGTTTGTTTGATTAAGGTGTACATCCATACTGTCCTTTTTGATATATCTATGAAAGCATCAATGATCATTCATAACTTTAAATGTTAGTCCGTTATTTTGCTATGTTTCTTTGTTTTGGTTGTTTTTATCTTTTGTGCATACATATGATCTATATTATATTGTACACTTCTCCCTCAGTATTCGCGGGGGTTAGGGGCAGAGCTGGACCTTGATGTGTGAAAAATCAAGAATAACTTTGTGCCGGCTCTGACCCACCCCCAGACCTTACCTGGTGGTCTCCGCCTCCGATCGCCTCCTTCCGTGCGTGTTGCGTGTTTGTAGGGGCCAGTGCGGGTGCTTTGGTCTCCTTTCCCCCACTCCGGGCCGGGCAGAGCGAAGATTGTTCCTCTCTGGGCTGGGCAGCCTGTGCCGGCCATACCTGGTGGTCTAGCGGGGCTTTCGGGGCAGGAGCGATCTCCTCTCTTCGTTTTTGCATTTGGAGCATCTCCTCTCTGCTTTCCATTATCTCTCTCTTTTTGTGATCTGTGATCATTGGTGAACTTGGAAGAGGAGAATTTGTGAGGGACGGATCTTGATTTGTGGGTGTGGCTTCCATAGAGAGATTTTATCCCAGTGTGCTAGTTTGAGGCTGCTTCATCGATGGAACAGATGAAGACGTCAAGGAAGCTGTGACGTCCTGGTTTGAAGGTCAAACAGAAGAATTCTTTCCAAAGAGGTTAAAATCATGGCTGGAAAAGTGGATGAAATGTATGGTGCTATCAGGGGACTATACTGAAAAATAAAACAACCATTTTTTGAAAATGTTTTTCTTTATTACTGAGGTAGATAAATTATTAAATGCCCCTCATAATCCCCCATGCAAGACAACATATTAAACTAAACTAAAACTTAGTTTTATAGACCGAATCATCAACCAAGAAGAGCTCGACTCGGTTTACAATAATATAAAACATAATGCATAAATTGGACAAGAAAAAGTAGCAAACAAAACAGTTTTCAGAACTTTCCGGAATAAAGCAAAAAGAACCTAAACTTCTTAATGTAAGCGGTAAAGCATTCCAGAATTCGATTAATTTAAAAGCAAAAGAATAACTAAGGGCTCCTTTTACGAAGCCGCCTTAGCGGCTTTATCGCACGCACCTTTTTAGCGTGTGCTAACCCCTCGCGCCAGCCAAAAAACTACCGCCTGCTCAATAGGAGGCGGTAGCGGCTAGCGTGGCCGGCAAATTAGCGTGCACTATTACGCGCGTTAAACCGCTAACGTGGCTTCGCAAAAGGAGCCCTAAATCTCTTACAGGTTCTGTTTTTTTACCACTGAGAGAGGGCGATGTAGGGTCAACTAGCTTCTGCATTCCTGCAGAGAAGATGTTTTCGGGGCTGCTCCCAAAGCCAGATGAGCACTGCTTCCTTTTCTTCATCATGCTGCTAAGAAAGCAAATAGAATGCTAGGAATAATCAAGAAGGGTATTACAAGCAGAACGAAAGAAGTTATCCTGCCGTTGTATCGGGCGATGGTGCGTCCGCATCTGGAGTACTGCGTCCAATATTGGTTGCCGTACCTTAAGAAGGATATGGCGATACTCGAGAGGGTTCAGAAGAGAGCGACGCGTTTGATAAAAGGTATGGAAAACCTTTCATACCCTGAAAGATTAGAGAAACTGGGGCTCTTTTCCCTGGAGAAGCGGAGACTTAGAGGGGATATGATAGAGACTTATAAGATCACGAAGGGCATAGAGAGAGTAGAGAGGGACAGAAAGAGAGAGAGAAAGGGAAACAGAGAGAAAGAGAGATAGA